>NW_024426552.1:82409019-82480231 GCF_017311325.1 Ursus maritimus
GACAGCAGGAATTTTCCCAAAGCTGTTTCTTTTGAATTCAGATGAAACAGTGTTAGAAGGATGGAAGTGCCACTCCTTTAATTTGTTTTATTCAAAAGAGGTTTAAGTGTGAGTGTCTGTGTGTGTGAGTGTTCATGTGTGTGCCCTCATTCATTACTCCCTACATGGATACATGGAAGAAGTCCCTTTTGGAAATGGCCCTAGTGTGCTATGGGATAAAGTTATCTCACTGATATTTTTCACAGAATTTAACCTAATATTCCTTTCCCATGGAAACCGGGAGTAGTCAATATAGCGTTGGTATCAGATGAGGATTAGGGTGCACGAGGGTCCACATTTTGATTCAAGATTGTATCTATGTGCAAAAGCAAACAGTCTGTGGCATAATCAAAATAATCAGTATAGGCCGACAATGGGTTCTGAATAGTTCATAAAAATGGTTCATTATTAACCAATATAGGTCTAGTAATCACATTGATTATTAAAACTGGCCTTAGAAAACCACAGGGGTCATTTAAAATATTGGCAGTTTAATAAGTTTAAATATTTCTGATCATACATAATGCCCTGCTTTTTTTCATCTCCTTACTAAAGAAAAATTTAAATTCTTCAGGTGGGAAAACCACTTCGAAAGTACATGGTAACTTTTAGTAGAGAACCTCAAATGTACTTTTTAACGAACATTAAACAATACTAAACAGTAATAATAAAAACAGCTACTATTTATTGCATAACTACTATGTTTGCAATATAGAGTGGTGTTTAACACACATTATCTCGATTAATTCTCCCCAAAGCCCTATATTCTTAATGCTATAGTATACCCATTCTACTGATAAGGAAAATAAAGCCTGGAGAGTTCAAGGTCACATAGCTAAAATAAGGGGTGCATTTAGGATTGGAACCTATTGAGGCCTGATCCTTGGAACCTGGCTCTTAACCTTACTCTATCCTAGAATCACAAACACCTTCAGCATAACCAGGGAATGTAGCAAGAGAAGTTAAGTGGCCTGTCATGTTGAGTGAACTTTTCCAAATTAAAAATTAAGAGTTGTTCACTAGATCACATAAAAGCTTCATTAAAGCAAATCAAGTCATCCTCCTTGCTTGCTAGCCTGATACCAACAAAGGATGGACTAGGGAGACTAGATTTCCAGTTAAAATTTGTTCCAAGCATGGTTGTTCATGTAAGTTTACATAATGTAAGCACCATCCTGCTGTCAAAAAGACCCCAGAGATATTAGAGTCTCTTTAGGTTGCATTTATTTATTTATTTAAGAGCGAGAGAGTGAGAGAGAGTGAGCGAGCATGCACATGCAAGGAGGGGAGGAGGTGGAGGAAGTGGAGGAGGGGGAGAAGGAGAGGGAGAGAAAATCTTAAGCAGGTTCCACATCTAGTGTAGCCCAATGCAGGGCTTGATCTCATGACCCTGAGATCATGACCTGAGCCAAAATCAAGAGTTGGGTGCTTAACCGACTGAGCCACCTAGGTGCCCCTATGCTGCTCTTAAATTAGGAATTGCTATTTAGAAAAGAAACATACCTTCATTGTAAAAAAAGAAAGAAAAATACAAATATATTCAAGATAAAAAATCACCCATTCATAACATAGAAGCCACTGTTTACATTTATTGTTCTTATATTCTTCTAGTCTGTTTTTTGTGCCCATATATAAATTCTTATATTTTTAAATAAAATAGATCTACCATAATATTATTTTATTTACTGTCTTCTCTTAGCAACATATTAATATATGATTCTGCAGCCATAGCCCAACTCTACGTCTTCTAAATTGTGAAATTTTGGGAAAATTGCTTCATTTCTAAGTGCCCCAATTTACTTTTCTGTAAAATAGAGATATTAGTACTTTATAGTGTTGGCATTAAGGTTCATTTTTAATATATGAAAAATGCTTAGGGCAGTAGCTGACACATAGTTAAGTACCACACAAATGTTTGGTAAATGAAAAAGTAAATACTGGAACAAAGGATATACATTTTTCTTTAAGGATTCTGATACATATTACCAAATTACCTTCCAGAAAGATTCTCCCAATGTATGGTCCTTATAGCAGGATATAAGCGGAAGGACCCATTTTCCTGCCTCCATGGCAAAGTGGTTAAAAGTATGGGAGGTCAGTCTACCTTACCTCGAATTCTGGTTTATCACCCGTTAGCCATGATATCTTGGGATATCTTTGACCATGGTAAACTTCACTTTCCTTTTCTGTAAAATGGGAATGGCAATGAATACCTACCTCACGAGAATGTTATGAGGCAATGATGAGATGATATAAATAAAGTATAGTGCCCAGCGGAGTAAAAGAGATCCATAAATCTATGTTTGGAGTCTCTCCATTTATAAAGATGAGAAAGATTAGGACCAGAAAGTATATCATCCACGGCTGAGCACTAAAATAATAGGTCAAAATGACACAGGATATCCAGTGCAAAATGAAATATCTGGTTTTAGGTGATATATTTTTTGTGCATGGCTGACCAGTATAAATATCTTTTAAGACATATTTTCAGGATGCCTTCCTGTGGCTAGTGCTCAGCATATATTAATTAGTGACATGGACCATGAGGGCAGAAAGTATGCTCATTAAACCTGCCAGTGTAAGGGCAGGAGGGAGTGAACTTTATCTTGAGAGGGAGAACCAAGAAGACACAATTCTACAAGGGAAAGTGATAAATGGCTACTTGAAAAGCAAAATCAGTTGCCCAAGTACCAAATGGGGAATGAGTGATTATGCTCAAACCAAATCACAAAAGTTGTATTAGCCAGTTATGATGAATATAATTCTACAGCTTAAATTAACCTGGGAGACTTGAGTAGATAAACTGAGGATGGGGTGGTAACCTGCTCTTTTTGGCCACCACTGGTCAACTTTTTATAAGTAACAAGGTGGACTGGGTTCCCTAATTAGAGATCGTCCTCCAGAGTATAGGATGTCATCAGAGGAGACCCACAGTACAAATGGCTGGAAAGATAAAAGAACCTAACATTATTCACTCTGAGGAATTTAAGTCAGACAGTTTTGTTATTCTTTCAAGTACAGGAAAGATTCTCTTAGAGAGGAAAGTGTATAGTTAGTTGTTTATTTCCACTGAGAGTAGAACTACAGGAAGTGGGTTTCAAACTGCACCATGAAAGATTTAAGTTAGAAGGATTGAAAAAAATTTATTAGTGTGAATTGTGAAACATTGCCAGTGATTACCAATGAAAGCTATGTAATCTTTTCATAATTATTTAAAATAGGACATTTTTTATATTGGTTTTAAATTATTTTAGTGAGTATTAACTAAAGGCAAGAGAAGAGGCTGGGTAGACTCTCAAGTTTCCTCTCTATGATTTGATGATAAAAAAGACTTGATCCTATAAAGATTGCTCTGGCTTCTTTTCTATTGCAGCTACCCAAGGAACAGCTGTTGCCTTGACAACAAGGGACATTCTTAGGTTCCTCATATGCTAATAGGAAAACGGCCAATTTTCTTGTTCATAAAAGAAAACTGTTGGTTAATGTGTGCATCTCTCTCTGTCTCTCCCTTTTTCTCCTACCATTACTAGCCACCCTTACATGAACCTCAGTGAGAGGTAGAGTTAAAAGAAAGAGGGTAGATAGTTTGTATTTTCAGAAATCCTCTCTGAAACTTAAGAAACTCATTCACAAAGGAGTTTGGAGTAAGATAATGACATGGGAATAACAAGAAATCAGCATTCAATGTGCAGAGAGGAAAAACAATGGATAGCATAAAATTCTTAATCCGCTGTAGAGTGCAAGCAGATTCAGTGAACAGATTCCAGGAGGAAAGACTGAGTGTACCTTCACAGCTGTCTCAACACTGATGACATCTGTCAGACAGTTTCAAACAACCACTTCCAGCTATCTAGGTACATGTATACACAGACATCATCAACTTTGGACTGATTGAGTAGATGGTATGTGAATAATAATATAGAACGTAGCAGAAGAATAGCAATTACTTCCACACTCAATTCACTAAAGTAATAGGCAACAATTAGTTCTCCCAGGGCAAAAAGCATGGACTAATCCCTGCTTTCTCCTTTGCTACCTGAAATATGGCCAAATGCAGGCTAAGAAACAAATTGACAGCTGATAAAAAGTGCTTTGAGTAAACTTCCTCATACATTATGTGGAGAGCTATAGCTCATTGAATAAAAGAAGGCCACCTCTCTGCAGTGTCTCTTAAAGCCTTAACTACAAAAAAGCCAAGTTTCTTAGCCTAGTGAAGTGGTGCTTTTTCCATACTGCAGCATGGAAGGTGCAAGCTGCAGCCCCATACCAGCCTTGTTTTTATGCTGTGCTCACATGGATCGTGTATGTACGGCATCATGACACATTTCCCTGTGTCTTACCCTACATTTTTCTATATAGGTGTTCTATGGCGGGTATATTTCTTTTGTTTACTGTTTCCACTACTCCCCTTTAGCTCTCAAGGATTTTGGGGGGAGTATTGTTTAAAAGTATTTTTCCTGGGGCGCCTGTGTGGCTCAGTCGTTAAGCAGCTGCCTTCGGCTCAGGGCGTGATCCTGGCATTCTGGGATCGAGCCCCACATCAGGCTCCTCTGCTGGGAGCCTGCTTCTTCCTCTCCCACTCCCCCTGCTTGTGTTCCCTCTCTCGCTGGCTGTCTCTCTCTATCACATAAATAAATAAATAAATAATATCTTTAAAAAAGTATTTTTCCTGCTCATTTAAAGATATTAGAAAGTTTAGAAAAGAACAAAGAAGGAAATGAAATAATCTTTGTATTATTTTGAAGAACAGTACTGAACACAAAGAAGTCTGTTATCAATCCATCACCAGTATTTCTTTTACTAACTGCTAGGACAGGGTAAGACATGGGATCTATACTTCCTCTCCCTGTCTTTGTGTCCATGATGGACCCTGGCGAACAAGAACACTGTGATGATGTACGCAAACATGCAGGTACTTGTTGGTGTTACTACGTACTCTGATGACGGTGGGATTGTCAAGCACATGGGAGAATATATAAGGCTTAACACATTTATACTTTGACAGGATACTTTTAAGGAGGTTTTGGAAACTTTGCTATTTGTGACACAGTACTGCTGGCAGATGTTGGAGCTAGCTTTCTCATCCCAAGCCCTCCGGTCCCTGATATTTCCCACAGAATGAGAACATTTTCATGGTTAATCCTACCTCCAATTGTCACAAAGCCTGGCTGTCTGCCTCTTTTTTCCTATTTCAGATCCTCATTACTGATCTCTTTTCCATTTATCTCTCCCAATCAGAATTATCTGATGTATCCCTATTATCCACGAGAAGATATTTTTGTGGCCTTGTATCTTTCAACTTTCCTTGCCTTGTCTCATGTTCCTTTCCTAGGCAAACGCTATACTACAGAAGTCATTCCATTCCCCATTCAGCAATGTTGAACTACTTGTAATTCCTCACTTCCCTTCACCTCCCAGGCTCAAGATTTTCCACAACTTTTTTCCTCAACTTTTCACCAGGAACCTTTTTGCCCACATCTTTGAAGTTACGTGTAAGGCCCTATTCTAATGGAGTGACTCATCCGTCCCCAATCCCCTCCCACCTGGAGACAGACATACTCTCCCTGAAGAGTCCTGATAGCTTTGCCAAACTGTGTGCACTTGGTTTGCTTTAGTTAATGTAATGAAAGTTCTGGAAGGCAGTATCCTACTCTGTTCTGTTCACTGATACATGTCCCTATCACTTACTACAGGGAACATGTCACATATTAGGTGCTCAAAGACTATACAATGAATGAATGAATGAATGAATGAATGAATGAATGTCTGCTGTGTACCTAATGCTTGGAAGCCAGGGTTAAATAAGCTAGATACTCGCTGACTTATATTGCTTACAGTGTAATAGGGGACGTGGAGAAGTAAAAAGTTTAAGTGCCACAGTAGTGAAAATATGATGCTGGGGAAGCACGAATAGGTCAGGGAAGGTTGACATTAGCTGGACAAATTTGGGAAGAGTGTCCAGGTGGGAGAAACACGTGTGTCAAGGCTTGAAGTGGGAGAGACCTTGAGTAAAAGTAAACAGATTCATTTGAGCTAGAATTCCCAGTGTGAGGTGAGGGAGAGTGAGAGATGAGACTGGGGAGGAGGTAGGACCAGTTCATGAGGGCCTTATAAGCCATGCTGAGGAGGCCACCGAGAGCCAAGGAGAGGTTCTTATTGGGAGATTTGAGTTTAGAAAAATTATTTTGGCTGAGGTGCAGAGATGGTTTTAGAGAGATTATGATTTATGAAGGCAGTTACCGGTTAGGAGACAGCTTCTCTACTTAATGGTTGGTTTCTCTACTTAATGGTAAAGTCTTTGAGGGAAAGATAACCACTTTTTAAATTTTGTAACTTGAAGGCTAGGTCAGTGTTTTAACAAATGCGATGTCTTTTATGAAGAACTCTACTTATGTCCATCATCATACCTCAGAAAGACAAATACAAGCCACTTCCTTTAAGAAGATGTGTCCCTTGTGACTCATGTAGTCATTGGATCAATGTTACTGCTTCCAGGTGAGCTAATTGCAGAGGAGATTTAGTGGCCCCCCACCCTGACCTTGCTCTCAGTAGGTATATAAGTTAATTTATATTACCTTACCTTATCTATATTATAACTGACTATTTGTGGGTTTTTTTCCATCTTTTTCATTAAGATGTCATTCCTGGATTAAGATCATGGCTTTTTCATGTTGTGTAGCCTACCTAGGAATAACCAATTCAATTTTGACATCGTGAGTTTATTCAAGGACTGTCAAAGAGTTAATGAAAGCATGAATGAAGGGAAGCATAAATGACAAAATAGTCTTCTAAAAGGTTGCTTCTGACTTTCCTGTATTTATATTAGAATCTGGTCCTTAAAGTGATCTAATTCACTGAATAAAACCATTTTGTTAAGCCTTTGGTGGGCAGATTAATACCTATATTATGTATAGAACTCCTCTAAAATTAGTGACTACAGCTCTCATTTTTCTTTAGATACAATGAAAAGAGTAAAAAAAATTTAAAGAATGTGAAAGGACATTATGAAATCACATCACAGTTAACTAAATCAAAATTTAATACAATAAACTAATACAGTACTGAAAATGTTCTAATTTTTAAATTAGTTGATGTTCCCTTATTCTTGATTTATAATACAATGATTTCAAAGCATTTTGAATTTGTGAGCTAATAACATTACAATCTGCATGGAAAAGGAGACAAAATATACATATCTTCTGATTCAAAATATATGCCCAGGTTAGTTCTTGTATTTATAATACATAAGTAACATAAATTAACTGCTCATAGGTTGCTGGGTGATACGAATTATTTGTGCTGATGCCTAAATAGAGTCTCTACTTTTATAAAGCTTTCAGTTTTTGATGATTCACAAAGAAACAATTTGTATGGTTAAGCTTAATTGCTGTTTTAACAATAAACTTTATCTTTACAAAAATTTATATACCTAAGTCTTTTCCCATGTTGTCTTCTTAAATGGTGGATTTGCATGTTGATCTACCCATTACAATCTTAAATTTAAACTTTCATTGTTAATCATTATCATTGTTACGGCTGCTTCATAGTAATAGCAACTAGCAATATTTGGAAGAATAAGAGCGATTCTGATTTTGCATCTGGTTGTTTTTAATGGGCTGAGACAGAATTCTGTGTGACACTGAAGATTTTGTCATTTTAGAGTGAGAATGAGCTGAGGAAAAAAAAAACTGTTAATAGATTGTTAGGTTGGTATTTGGTCCACGGTTATTTGGGTGGGGAGGTTTCTCCTTAAGTACATCTTTAATGCTACACCCAGAGATTTGGCTCAGATGTCAAGAATAATGAGCTTCATTATAAGAGTAAACCTTGATGAGAGTTCTGGCTAAAAAAGAAAGAGAGAAAAGATTAAAAGAAAAGAAAAGAAAAAAAGGCATTTGTGGTACTTTACATATACAGACATGTAGCACCATCTACTGGATTAGAGTAAATGAATAAAATCTGTAAAATCTGTATTTCCACTATCAAAAGTATGAACCCATGAGTATCAGAGCTTCTTATAGTATTGGTTTAGTCAGTTCTTTGGTTTTGAGGTTTGTTCTTAGGATAGATGAGAATACTTTGATATAAAGGACCTTCTTTTTCCCTTTGTCCTTGCAGTTAAGAAATAGTCACAGATAATTGTTAGCAGTGATTTAAAGTCACACATCTATAGCAATTGATTTTACAGCTGCACAGAAACACACACACACACACACACACACACACACACACACACACCCTTTGAGTACCCAACTCAATTATGTAATATTTTTTTGCAAGGCAGTGGTTGCCATGGGCCAAATAAATTTGGTGAACATGTATTTCCTAGAAAAGGATATTAGAAGGTCTGTAATTAGGTCTTTCCTGTACTGTTTCTCTGTAGTAAAAAATGTTTTATTTAACTATAGTTATGGCCCCCTGTTACCAGGAGAAATAAATCCTTAGGAATAATATATTCATTAATTTAGCGAGTATTAAGTGGTTACTGTGTTTCAGAAACAATGCTAAAAACATTGAAAAAAAAGGAACAGTGATTTCAAAAATACTGCCTAATATTGGGCTGTGATGTAAATGTTCCTTTGTAAAGACTTCCATCCATCTTTTTCATTAACAGGGTCCAAAAGAGCAGCCAAATATCTAATACAGCCTTTGCGGAATGTTTAAGTCTGCAAGATGTTATAGATACTAGTCAGTATATTCACCACTAAAAGCATATTTTGTATAGATAGTTAAGAAAATTGAGGAAAAGGACAGTGGTGGGACCCCTCTGACATTTTTCCAATAAGACTGTTATGTAATTATCCAGGTCATTATTTCATAATAAACGGATTTCCTCAGGAGGGAGTGAGTAGCTAAGCAGCAGCAGCATAAAAACATTGCATGTTGCTGAAGTGCATTTTGTAGGAAGTCTCTTGGAAGACTCTTCTGAGTTTATATAAATGCTCTGAATGTGAATCATATGCAATGACTTAAGAATGAATCGCATAAAAGAAAATGTGAAAAAATGGAGACTTTTACCATTTTTCGCTGTAGGAAAGCAATAAAAAAAGTTTCAGTTTTTTGAAATTATTGTGTATATTCAAGAGAGATTTCAATGAAATTCCTAGGATTCTGAGTCCTCGTCTTTTTTTTGGAGGGAAATGGGAAACTTGACAACTTGATTTCAAGGAAGTGTTTGAGGGTAGACAAGAATAGTTGTGATGGTGGCGATAGTTGGTGTGTTTGGCCCTACCGTATTAAGAAACTGTGCTACTCAAAACTGTGGTATTTTTATAGAGGTAGATAAATACATCAGTGAGACACAACATATCCAGAAACATATCTTTGTATATATGAGAATTTAGTATTTAAGAAGGACACATTTCAAACCAAAAAGCAAGATATTTATTTAATAAGTGGTGCTGAGAAAATTACTATTTGTTTTGAAAAAGAACTGTAAATCTACTTCTTCTCATACACAAACATAAATTTTATGTGCATTGAATTTTAATATGTAATTCTTTTTTAAAAGATTTTATTCATTCAGTCAGTCAGTCATTCATTTAGAGAGTGCGAGTAAGGGGGAGGGGCAGAGGGAAAGGGAGAGAGAGAATCCCAGGCAGACTCCACCATGAGTGCGGAGCCTGATGCAGGGCTTGATCCCAGGACCACAAGATCACGACCTGAGCTGCAGTCAAGAGTTGGATGCTCAGCCGACTAAACCATCCAGGCGCCCCTTAATATATAATTCTAAGAAAACTAGAAAAACTTTTGGTGATCATTTTTATAGTCTTCTGGAAAAGGCTATTTGGTGTGAAACAAAAGTTATCGAGGAAGACTGACATTTAATTACAAACATTTTAAACTCCTCTTTTTATTCATATATTGATTCTTTCAGCAGATTTTTATTGAGCACTACCATGTACAGGTGAACAAAATGCATCTGGTTCCTACTGTCATGCATATTGTAGTCTAATGGCAAGGATCAAAAATAAATAAGTAAACAAGCAAATAAAAACATTAACTGCCAATTGTGGTGAGTTGTCTGAATGAGATTACTAAAAGTGAAGAATCTGCTCTAAGAAAGAAAAACAGGAAAAAGCTATGATGGATTAAATGGGCAAGGAAGATCTCTATAAGGAGGTTGTATATAAACGGAAGACTATGGAACCCTGAAGAATACTATAGAACCTAGTCATGGGAGGAAAATGTTCCAGGCAGAAAGATCAACATATTTGAAGACACCTTGGTTTTTTTGAGGCTCTAACAAAACAATTTTAAAAAGCCAAGGTAGCTGGAACATAGTGAATGAGAGGACAGATGGCAAGAGATGAGGTTGGAAAAAATAGGCAGGGATCAGATCACATAGGACTTTGTAGACAGGTTAAAGAGTTTGGATTTAATTCTAACCAAACCAAAAAGGTCAGGCATGTTTTTATAAAACAAAACATATACACCTTACCCTATGGTCAGCAGTTGTATCCGTTGGTATTTATCTAGGAGAAATAAAAATACATGTCCTTGAAAAGGCTTGTACTGGGAGTATATGTTAATAATTATGGAACTAGTTTAAATGTAAATTGAGGTTGAAGAAATAAGTAAATGGATGATGAATAGTGGGAGCAAGGTTTCTCACTGTCAGAAGGGAAGTTTCACATAAGAAAGGGAGGCTAGAATGAACTCTGTGGTACTAGATTGGAGTCAGAGACATCAGTAGGTACTAATGTTTAGCTTATGCAGGTAGATAGATGCAAAGACAATTGTAGATATGTATGAATTCTTGGGTTAATGTACATACCTATGTTATCTAATTCTGTCTGCTGAGAGGGCCCAGAAATAATGACAACCCCATAGCAGCAAATATACCCAGAGACCAGGTCTTGGTTTCTAAATACTGTTATCCACCAAAAGGAACAAGGGCTCCTTGGAGAAATGCTAATTCTTAGGCTGGGTAAGGAAAAAATAAGATGATCCTGGGACATTTTGCAGTGCCAGAAAGTAAGGAGGTGCTCAAAAGGATGAAGGTGTGTCAAAGAGACAGGGGCCAATGGCTGAAGCTGGAGCAAATTGAGCAACAAAACAGCGTAGTTTGGAATCCGAAGTATAAAGTATGTATCAGTCCATAGTGCTATAAATTAATAATTGAATAAATAAATGGAGAAGAGATAATCAATCTTACTATGGAAATGTTTCAAATAATATATGTACGTACTCTCCATTTAGGAGGTAGGGTGTAATCTCCCTCCTTGAAGGCAGGCTGAATATCGAATCACTTAGAGTTTGGAAAGGAAAATAGTAGCTTTAAAATGGGGTGAAATAGGGGCACCTGGGTGGTTCAGTCAGTTAAGCGTCTGCTTTTGGCTTTTGATCCCAGTGTCCTGGGATTGAGCCCCACATTGGGATCCCCACTTGGTGGAAAGCCCGCTTCTCCTTCTCCATCTGCCTACCACTCCCCATGCTTGTACTCTCCCTCTGTGTCAAATAAATAAATACAATCTTAAAATAAAGTGGGATGAAATAGATAAAGGGGACCAAGAAGTACTCTTATCTTGATGAGCACTGAGTAATATATAGAATTGTTGAATCTTTACATTGTACACCTGAAACTAATATAAAACTGTATGCTAATTATACTTCAATTTTTTAAAAAAAGAAAAAAATGGAGAAAACTGGCAAATGCTACCTTAACAAAATGATCAAGATTAAAATCACCAGTGATGTTATGAGAACATGTACTCCCTGATATGATGTGATGAGAATTGCACTTCACCTCTATGGGTTTCTTTCTTAAAACCCGTAACTCTGGCCTAATCATGAGAAAACCATCACATAAACCACATCAATGTCATTCTACAAAACACCTGACCAGTACTTCTCAGTTATGTCCAGGTCATGAAAAACAAGAAAAAACTGAGAACTTGTCACAGACCAGGGGAGACTAAGGAGACATGACAACAAAATGCAATGTGGTATGCTAGATTGTATGCTGGAATAGAAAAGAACATTGAAGAAAGGACTGGATATGTTAACTACCTAAAATTTAAATAAATTTAAGTAAAAATCATAAACTATGTAAAAAAGAAAAGACCGGAAGATCTGGACTTAAGTTCATAGTCATGTATCAATATTGGCGTCTTGTTTTGTGAAATGTACTACAGTAATGTGTAATAACATTGGAGGAAACCAACAGTATGAGGAATATATGGGAACTCTTTGCAACTTTTCTGTAAATTAAAAGTTATCCTAAAATAAAAATAGTATTAAAAAAGGCTTGTACAAATATGTTTATAATAGCTTTATTCATAATTGCCCCAAACTGAAAACAGTCCAGGTGTTCATCATTAGGAGAATGGCTAAACAAAGTGTGTCATATTATGTAAGGGAATATTACTTAGCAACAAAAAGAAATAAGCCATTGATGCCACAACATGGATGAATATCAAAAAATATGCTGAGTGAACAAAAGCCTGATGTCAAAAAGTACATACTTGTATGAGTCTGGATCCAATCAGGAGGGAGAAACCACATAGTAATTTAATAGGGAAAGTTTAATAGCAAGGATTGTTAACTATAACAGAGGATTGGAGTACCAAGGGGTTGGCGGTTAAGATGTAAAGACAATTCTAAAGAATGTAGAAATAGGAGATATAAGGAGCGGTCATCCTTAATGCTGAGAGGACCTTGTCAAGGCTCACTGAATGGCAGAGAAGTTATTGTGGTGCTGGTTGAACTTTCTGGAAATCTGTTCTCTTGTGATGCTGGGGAATCTGTTAGCAGGGAGATGTCTCATTAGAGGCACCCTGCTGCAAAACTGCCCAAGCTAGGGTGGGGGAGGCCCTAGGGGAAGCTGCTGTGCACTGCAGGAGCTGGAACTGAGGAAGCCTCAAGCACTGCAGAAACCTGATGCCAGACAAACTGCCTGTGAGGCAGGAACTGGATACTGGAGAAGCTGTGCTTGCTTCAGGAGCCTGCTTGAGAACACTGGAACTCGGAAGAAAAAACCCTTTTTTCCTCCTGCGGTGTCTCTTCTTTACCCTAATAAAGCTTGATTTTGTGCCAACAGTCAAAGGAGAAATATTTAAAGGGCCCATATTTGTTTTCAAAGATAGGCAGGCAAAATGGGTAAATTTGGAGCTGAAAGGCAATACATTATAAAATATAGTACCTTTAGTGCGATATAGTACCTTTTCATTAATTTGAAGTTTTAAAAAAGTAGAAACTAACTTATGATAGAGAAAACATCAGGACAGTAGTTTGCCTTGGGGGTTGGAGAAGGTGAGAGGCAGGATCGACTGGCTAGAGGCAAGTGGGAACTTTCTGGAGTAGTGGTACTGTCCTACATCTTGAGAGTTTAAGTTAACCAGATGTACGCATATCTCAAAACACATTTTGTTTATTTCCTTGTATATAAATTTTACCTATAGAGGAAAGAAGGTAAACAAAAGTAAACATATGTATGGTGGAGTCTTTGGAGCGAGAGTATATGGATTCTTGCAATTTACTTTGAAATGCATCAACGCAGATTGATGAATGAATAGATAGACAAGTGATAACACAAGAATAGTAAAAAATTAATGGTAGGATCTAGGAAACATCTAGATCAAGGGGCTGTTGGTGCTCACTATAAAATTATTTCAACGTTCCTGTATGTGGGAAACATTTCTAATGAGTTGTTAGAAATAAAAGATTACCTGAACTGTTAAGGGAGAATGGATTTGGGGGATAAGAGTGGAAGTGGAGAGATTGTTGAGAACGCAGCTGCATTAATACAATGAGAAATGATGATAGTCCGAATTGGAGTGGTGGCAGTGAAGATGGAGAGAAGTAGAATTAATATAGACTTGGGGGTAGAAGTGAGATGGCATAGTGATGTATTGGAGGTGGAAGGTGAGGAAAAGGAAGGAATCAGTAATGACATCTAGGATTTGATTTTGTACAGCTGGGTATATGGCTTTGGTTCTACTGTGCTAGGAAAGACTGAGAAAGAGGTTTGGAATATGTGTGGGATGAAATCAAGAATTCTGTCTTGCACCTGTGTATTAGATTTGAGGCATCTCATCTAGGACACATCTCAATGGGACTATCGGGTAGGCAGTTGGATATATGTTTGGTGTGGAAGAGAGATCTGGGATACGGAAATACTAATGGAGTCGTTAAAGAAGTCCATGGTACTTAAAGCCATGAAAAAAATGGATGTGATCATCGAGGAAGGAAGTATAAGAAGAGAAGAGAGGCAAGCTTTGGGTCTTGAGGAATGCCAATATTAAGAAGCCAAAGAGGATGAAATAAAGCAACAAATGAGACTGAGAGGGTTACCTGACAGTCATAAAAAGCCATGAGAAAAAGAGGGAAGGAATAGCTGAGAAGAGTGCAGCCCATAGATCTGGCGGGAGTTGATGCTAAACTTCCCATTGGAATATGAAGCATACTAATGGCAGCAAGAGCGGTTTCTGAGATGGTATGGCAAAATATACCGAAAACAAAGTTTTAAAAACTCCAAAAAACGGATAGGAAGAAAAATACTGTTCATACACACATGTCCCACACAAGCATGCACAAAGAATACTGTCCATAAAATAGAAAGCACTGTGTTATAATTCAAAAAGAAGAGACAACCTAATGGGATGGATGGGCAAAGGATATGATAACATTTTATTTATTTTTATTTTTTAAAATTCCAATACAATTAATATACAATGTTATATTAGTTTCAGGTCTACAATATAGTGATTCACCAATTCTGAACATTACTGTGTTCATCATGATAGGTGCACTCTTCATTCTCTTGACCTGTTTCACCCATCTCCCCCCCACTTCCCGTCTGGTAACCATCTGTTTGTTCTCTATAGTTAAGAGTCTTTTTTTGTTGGTCTCTTCTTTTTCTTTGTTCATTTGTTTCTTAAATTCCACATATGAGTAAAATCATATGGTATTTGTCTTAGGATATGATAAATTCTTGGCAGAAGAAATGTGATGCTCAGTCTCATAACTATAAAATTGTCAATAAACAAAAAGATACCATGTTTTTCTCTTTAGGTTGTAAAATACTACTTTATAATATACAGAGTATGCAAGGGCACTGCCATGTTCTGTTGGTATGTAAAGATGTTTTCAAAGAATTTAGTAGTAGCTATCAAAATAATATTGCTTATATATGTTTTCCATCAATTTTACTTCTAAGAATAGGTCATGTAGAAACACATAGGTGTGCAAGATTATCTCTTATTCACCAAAGCAAATTGAAATATGTATCTCAATTTTAGAGATATTCATATGTGAAAATAAGTATACCCCAGACTTGATGAAATACAGTATTATAGAGATGTTCATTGTAGCATTGTTTAAGAAGTTGAAATTGATGGATAATACTGAATTTTAAGCTGCCATTAAAAGACCAAAGATCTAATGTACTGATATGGAAATATGGCCACTAATGTTAAGTAATAAAATGAATCTGCAAGAGAATATTTATAATATGATTCTATTTCTATAGGAAAAATTAATATATCTATGTATATGTAGCTTTACTTAAAAAAATACTGGTAGGACACATGTCAAACAGTGGCATTCTCTTGGGAATGAGATTAACGTGGAGGTGAAAGATAGCTTTTCCTTTGTACGTATATGTATTTTTTTTTCCTTTTTTTTTTTTTTACAAATATCATATTTTTTCAGAACCATAAATCTCTTCATATTTTAAGCTGAAAAATATGATTTGGATGAAATTATCTACTTGGGAATGAGATAGTAAAAGGGTAACATCTACCTTAGCATTTTGGGATTAACTTGAATATTTCATGGTCAGCAACAAGGCTTGTAAGCTTTGGGTTTTGTTTCCAAGTCTAGATCTGAATACATTCAAGTAGAGTTATAATAGTGGGATTATAAAAGTGGGAACTGCATGATATGGAATGCTGTGATGATGAGGTAGAGAAGCAGGAATACCATTTTAAGGCAGAAATGTACAATTAGGAGAATGTACAGACATTTTGTACAAAATTCAACACTGTATAATTATCATGCTGAAATTCAGGAAGTAGAATCCATGAGATATGAGATAATGGGACTCTTTGCATGGATTTATCCGCCAGACTTCTAATGTCCTTGGGGCCTACAGGAGTACACAGCAAAGACAGTCCTGTATTTGGCAGCTCCTGCTAACACTGAAACGGATGGATCAACCGATTGGCACAGGCTGAGGCAGCTGCCTCAGTATTCACATTAGTAATGGGGATGAGGAATTAGAAAAGAATGTTTAAGACATATGGACAGAACAACACTAATAATTTTAGGAAGCAGCATCGCTGTAATAAATCTCCAGTATAAATAACTATATGCATCTTAATATGTGTTGGATACTAACATTTTCATTAGTAGGAATGACTAAACTATTATAAAATAAAAGATAATCTTTTATAAGGTTGTTTAAGCTCAAAATTTCCATTATTCCACACAGGTTGAAATCCCCCCTACAAGCTGTCTTTCTCCTCCACCACCTTGGGAATTTAGCATTGCAGAAGTGAGGAGTAAAATGCTGTGCTAATTCTACCACCTATAGAAAGTATTTCTAAGAATGTTGTATATGTGAATAAGTAAAGTGTTATTTACAGTGAATGATGTTTCACCACACTGTGCTGCATATATTTTGCATATAAAGGCACACATATAAAAATTCTTTCTAAAAAAGAATTGTATATATAGATAAGTACAGTATTTCAGTGAAGGAATGTGTTCATTACACTTTGATGCATGGAATATACTATATATAGTCAAATGTATAAAAGTTTCTGAGAATAATAAAATTTTATTGCATCTAAGTAATGTCATTCAGCAAAATAATATATGCCACGTATGCTGCATTTAATACATCTGTAAAGTATGCCACATTTATAAAATGTTTCTATAGTGATAGAAGATAAAAGATAAATACTTTTAAGAATACAAAAAGCTAATTTTAGTCTTTGAGACCAGAGAAATAGTCTATAAGATTAAATATATGGAAAATCATGTAAGCACAAGGAGACAAAACTACAAGATTTCAAAAGTAAAGTAACAAACCAATGGTAAAAAGACATTTTCAGGACAATTGAAGAAATATAAATATGAAATGGTTATTAAATGATATTCAAGAATTTTGATATTGTTAATTTTGATAGATGTGATAGTTATACTGTATTTATGTTAGAAAACATTGAACGTTAAACATTAGTGATGCATGCTCAGGTAGTTAGAGATGAAATGTCATGATGTCTGTGATTTTCTTTAAAATGCTTCAGCAAAAAATATAGATGAAGTGAATGTGGCAAAATATGTTAAATCAAGATAATGAGTATGTGGGCGTTCATCATAACCCTGCTCTATTCTTATTTCCCACCTCTCGCCCCCATTTCTTTTTTATATTTAAACTTTTTATAATAAAAGGTGTAACAAAACAATGGTAAAACAAAATTCGAAAGGGCAAAAAAGGCCACAGACAGTTGCTTATTGGATAAGCAAAATTAATTTAAGCTCATGATGCTGTAGTAGAGGTATTTCAGCCAAGAACATCTCTCATTGCAGACAGCATAGTTTGTAGTAGGAAATCTGTATCCTGGTCCTGCTGACTTTAATCGCTTTACCTTAGGAAGCCTCAGGTTTTTTTTATCTGGAAAATGAAAGGATTAGATTAGTTGTTTTATTCTTCCTAGTTCTGAGATGCTATAGAACAGAGGCTCTAAACTCAAATGTCTACCAGTGCCAAGGAGGTTAATTCAAATTACCGAATTGGTGAAATGCTTGCCAGTCTAAAGGGGGCGCCTCTCAAGCCGAATAATGCCTTCATGATAATGTGGGCTCAGTGTTTCCTTTTTCGAGATTAGGAAGAAATACAGATTTCTATGTGAGATAGATTTGTGGATGTTAACAAACGAAAATGAGAGAAAAGAGAAAGAGAAAAATAAGGTGTAGGAGTGGTGAGGGAGGGACCACCAAACTCTGCGCCCCAAGTTTGCCAACTCTGCGCAGTCCATGTCTGCGGTTAGCCGGGACGCGCTGCAAAGGGCAGATGAGCATTGTGAGGAAGACCAGGAGATTAAAACAAAGATCGAAGCACACATCAGAGATTCTACGGGATGAATTGTGCTTCAAAATACCAGTCTACTTCAGCCTACGAGATTTCATCTGAGGATGAAATCAACAGACACCACTGGAAAAGAAAAGCCGGGTTTACTGTTTTCCTTAGCTCTCTCTCAGCGGCTTGCGATCCGGCAGTTGCGTGGCGCAATGCCATTCCCGTATCCTGTGTATCCTGGAGACCTCAGGCGCCACCGACTTTACACTCTCCGGGAGCGCCCGGGCAGACGACCTCAAGTCGCAGTTTGAGGGAAGGTTATGCGGGCACCTGGCAACCCCAGCGATCTCCTGGTGTATAGTGCTTCGCTTCCCTGGGAACTCAAAAAGAAAAAGCTCGGGATCTAAGGACCGAGTTCTCAACCGGAAGTTTTGCCTTGCGGCTTGAGCATTTCCTGTTTGGTAACTAAGGGCGCGGAACGGTTGCTAGGGCTGAGGTGGTAATTACAGGCGAGCTTAGCGGGTGTGGGGGATTGCCTCGCGTGCTGCTCCCGGGCTGTACGAGAAGGCGGATTTTTCCTCCACAGCTTGTCAGAGGTTCCCTATCCGTTTGCCATCATGAGTAGCGAATTCTTGGCAGAGCTGCATTGGGACGATGGGTTTGCTATCCCTGTGGCAAATGAGGAGAACAAGATACTGGAAGATAAGGTAAGCATCAGGTGAAGAAGGCGGGGTAAAGAGGGGAAGTTTTCTCGTTGGCAGGAATACCCCAACCCCTTTATTCCTCCCCTTTCCTTCCCCAGGTTCGTCTCTTCACTAACTCACCCGCACCATCTTCTTCCTCCCTCACTTGCCCGCCCTTTTCGGAACTTGCTAAGCATTACAAAATATAAAATGAAACGATAATTGATATTCAGGACTATAAAGACTGAGTCGTTATTCTCTTCTCTCCTGCTCCATGTATTCATTTCCAGCCTGCTGGGCAGGAGAGGAAAGGCTGGTTCCTGGGTGCTCTTTTTCCTTCCTCAGAATTAAGCGCGGCTTGCAAAGGGACTTCTGAGGTTTTCGAAGCAACAGTTTTTTGCGGATGTTTATAAACAAAACACGTTCGGGTCGACGTTTCTTTTTGAGTTTCTGCCGATGACATTTAAAGTTGAAAGTGTCTTGAAGAAATGTTTTCAAGAGGAACGTTCTAGTAAGAATGTAAAATGTTCAGTTTGCAGCTTTTCAAAGTGAGAATATTGTCACGGAGTGATATAAAATATTTTACATTGTAAGGAATATTTTACACCAGCTTGCAACCAATGCATAATTTTTGTTAAAAATAAAATTGCAACCGGCTCAGAAAACTTTTAAAAACCTTTAACAGTCAGTCTAAAGTTCCATCACATGGCAATGTGTTGTGTAGAAGAGGGTCCAAGAAGAACAGATGATGTTTACATTACTTTATAGAATGGAAGAGAAGGCTTTCTTTCCTCTGAAAAATGAAAATCCTTCACTGTTTTTTGAAGATTTTTCCCCCAAATACTCTGACTTATTTGCTCATGCCTAACTTAGATGGCTGCAGTTTTTTGTTTGTTTCAATGAAGGACAACATTAGGAAATAAAAGAGATTTAGCACTGAGTACTGAGGAATAATAATATTAAGAAGTATCCAGCCCTGGGTTCAGATCCTAATTACCAGCAATGAGCCTGTTTCTTCTTCTATAAACTGGAAATAAATAAAATAATTATTTCACAGGATTGTTAATACAGCTCTAAGGACATTAATGTAAGTTAAACTTCCATTCAAATGTTAGTTGTTGGTATTATTACCATAATATTTGTCTCATATGATTTTATATACATAGTAATTATATTAGCTATTTAAAAAATATTGCAGAGCAATAGAAAGAAGAAGAGTGAGGATCATAATCACTTCACCTGAATAAACAATGGCATTAAAAAAGCAACTCTGGTAAGTTTAAGCCATTCAAATAGAACAGAAGGGTATAAAATAAGAAATAGAGTACTCCCTCCTCGAAATACCTACTGTTGACTATAGAAGTGTGACTTTCATTACATTAAACGAATATTCCAGACATCATGGTCTACAGATATAGATAGAAGAGGCCAACAGAAGTATTATATGAATGGAATCCTACTATATGAGCTGTTTTTATTGTAACAATTTTTATTTAATAAAAATAATTTAGTTTTACTTAAGAGACAAAATGAAAGGGATTGTTGAATTTCAGGTAAATATTACTTGATTACTACAGATAGTGATTGCTAAAAAGTTTTCTTAACCTTAGGAAAAACTATATAAGAAAAAAATGAAATGGTTAAATTATTGTTTAAAAAATGCTTTGTTTCATTTGTTGACAGTATGGGTTGACTCCCTGATCTTTCATTTTTCATTTTTAAAATAATTAGCTCTCACACTTCTTTCCACCATCTTTTACCCCATTAAAAAGTAGTGGTTTTATTATTTTTATGTTATCAAGGTTTATTCAGTGTCCTTAATTTACTACAAGTGTTTAGTCTTATTTTATATTTAAACTGATGTAATGGTCCTTAATGCAGCCACTTGTCTTTTGACTGGTTGGGTTCTATCCTTAAATAGTTGTTTCAAGAAGGGTCCATAGTACTGTGCTTTTGATTCCTTGCATCCTTAGTTGCCAACTGATTTCTTGCATTGCCTGCTTTAAGTTTATATTCTTTAAATTATAGCATCGGATCTTCAAGATACCTTCCTTCTAGAGTCCTGTGTTTTTTTAATATGGACTATTTTTCCACAGGCCTATTTTCCAACTGTTAACTTGAGAATTTCCTTTATTCCTTTACTGGGTTGATGCTCTACTTCCTAGATCACATATCTTCTTTCTTGGGTAATTTCCTTATTTTGATGAAATACTTCTTGTGTGTCCCTAGGAAGTGTGTATAGGAGGAAAACTCTGAATCTGAAAATGTTTTTTGTTTAATCTCACATTTGATGGTTTTGGCTGGATAGAATATTCTAGGTTAAAAATATTTTTTCCACAGAATTTGGAAAGTATTATTTTCCAGTGGTGATATTCGTGAGTAATCTGATACTAGATTGATTTCCATTTCTTTGTGGGTTATAATTATAATCTCTGGAAGTTTTTAGGGTTTTGTTTCAAATTTACATTGTGGTTTTTATCTTGGCAACTCTGTCAACCATATTTTTAATTTTCAGGTTATTTGCTTGTTGCTTTTTTGTAGCACATGGTCTTGTTTTAGGAGTACAGTATCATTTACAGTCTGGCTGAGTGTGTGTGCGTGTGTGTGTGCATGTGTGTGTGTTAAGTTCTTTTTTGTGTCTTGAATTATGTTTCCTGTGGGATCTTTTTGTTTGTTTATCTTGATATCCCTCACATGTAAGTTTTCAATAAATATCTGGTGGTCCTTGCATGATCTTTTATATTTAAAAGAGGCAAAAGATATTTCTGGGAATTCTGTGGGGAAGGAATTATCAGCTTGTGGAGAGGTAATCATTATGCTTTCATTGAAAAAGCAGATGCTTTTGCTCTGGGTTCATTGTGCAATCATAAAAGTTATAACTGATGAAGTAAATAAAAGTCATAAAGCTGTATGCATCAAACAATGCAATAACTAAGTACATGAAAGTAAAAGCTATTATAAATACAAATAGACTTTGACAAAAAAGTACAGTTGTAGTAGGATACTTCAATATTGACCTCCTCAGAATTGGACAACCCTAATAGACAAAAATAAGAATATAGTTATGAATAATACAATAAAAATAAAAACAGAGAGAGCACATATATCCCTTAAATAAACACTTTAAGGAATATGTCCATAAAACATTTACAAATGTGGATCATTTACTATACCAGAACAAAATCCTTAATGCACTAAAAATGAATGTTAAAACTTAAAGACATTATATGAAGTGAAATAAGGTGGACATAAAATACTGTATGGTTCCACTTATGTGACATACATAGAGTAGTCAAATTCATAAAGATTCAAGTAGAATGGCAATTTCCAGGAGTTGGGGAGAAGGGGAAAGGAGAGTTAGGGTTTAATGGGCACACAGTTTCAGTTTGGGAAATGAAAATTTTCAGGTGGATGGTGGCAGTAGTTACATAACACATGAATACACTTAATGCCACTCTTAATGTACACTGAAAAATGGTTAAAATGATACAAAGTAGGTTATGAATATTTTACCACAATTAAATGAGTGGTAGGAATTTTGTAGGCCACATTCTCTAATCATAAGCCAATAGCATTTGTAATAAATAATTTAAAAAATTATCTTCCATTGTTATGGACTAATGTCCCCCCCCCCACCCCATTCATATATTGAAGCTCTAATCTCCAATGTAATGGTATTTGGCAGTGGGTCCTTTGGGAGGTAATTAGGCTTAGATGAGGTCATGAGAATGTGGCTCCCACGATGTGATTAGTATCTTTGTACGAAGTGGAAGAGAGACCAGAAGTCTCTCTTTCTCCACCATTTGAGTATGTAGCTAAGAAGGCACTATCTGTAAGTCAGAAAGAGATTTCACCAGAACCAAATTGGCTAGCACCTCTGTCCTGGACTTTCCAGCCCCCAGAACTGTGAGAAATAAATTTCTGATCTTTAAGCCACCCAGTCTATGATATTTTGTTATGTCAGCCTGAGCAGACTATGATATCCATCTTAAATACTTAGGCCAACTTCTCAGATATATATTCCTGGATAGTTCTTCTATCATAGAGAAATTGAAAGGGAAAAGTCAGTTTTTAGAAAACAATAAAAAGAGAGTTCTTCACACCTATATCCATTGGAAATAGCAAAAATCTTACTAAAAGAAAACTTACAGGCTTAAATACCTTCATTTTTAAATCAGCGCCTTAGTTGGCTTGGGTTGCTTTATAACAAAATACCATAGACTGACTTAAAAAACAGACATTTACTTTTCAAGGTTCTGAAAGGCTAGAAGTTGAGATCAGGGTGGCAGAGTGTTTGGGTTCTAGTGAGAGCCCTCTTCCTGGCTTGCACATGGCTGCCTTCTCACTTTGTTCTCACATGGCAGAGAGAAAGGAAGCTCTGGTCTCTTGTCTTCTTAAAAGGACACTAATTCCATCATGAGGGTCCTACCTTCAGGTCCTAATTTAAACCTATTTACCTCCCAAAGGCACATCTCCAGATACCATCACATTGTGGGTATGGGTCTCAACATATGAATTTGAGGGTGACACAAACATTTAGTCCATAGTAATTGATGTGACAAAAAGTAAAGAAATTAGGAATTGCTCTTAATAAATTTTAAAAAGAACAACAAAGTAAACAAAAGAGGGAATTAAAAGCAAGACTGAAATTATGAAATAAAAAGCAAAAAAATACATCTTTAATATTAGTATGCTTGATAAAATATAGGATATAACATCTAGTACATTAGTATTTATTTTCTTTCTTCCTTATTTAAAAATTCAAATATTGCCTTTTGTACTTTAGTGGATTTTGTTGTCTACCTCCTGGGTCGTAGCCCCAACTTTGGGAACCACAGATCAAGACGATAAGAAAGGATATTTTTGTTTTGTTGAGCTTTTACATTGCTTTGATATATTCTAATTGTCCTGAGAATCTATCTTGTAATTTCCTAAAGTTGTTTGTTTGTTTGTTTGTTATACATTTGCATTGTTTTGTTTCTACTCAGGGTTCTAATTCAGTGATACACAAAATACATTGAGAAATAGGGTCTAAGCACATGAGAGTTAGTTGTTTTCTTCTGTTCAGCTTGCTCTAAATCTGTTGGTTTTGCATAGGAGTTCAGGGAGGAGCTATTATACCTGGTGTCCCACTACTTTTCAAATTTATGGTTCATGTTCTGTGTTTTTGTTACGTCTGTTATTATGCTCTTGTTTGCTCTAGAGATCTTGTGGTTTAGTTATGGAATAAAATCTCGTTTTTTCCCTTTAAGTACTGCTGTATGAAAATTGCATTTTAACAGTGGTCCCTGAGAGATTTCTGAGAAATCTGAGAGATTTCTGTTGTCTTAATATCCTAATATAATGTGCTGACTTTCCCACAGTAATCTCTAAATTACTGCACATATTATTTACAGTTGTCAAAGCTGCAGGAGGAAAGGGCAAGCTTGCAAGATCAGCTACGTGACTATGAAGATCGAATTAATGCTATGACTTCTCACTTCAAAAATGTTAAGCAAGAATTTTCCTTTACACAGGTACAGTTATGCCAGTGTTATGTTGATTATGCCATGTGTAGTCATGGAACATTTCACATTGCATTTACATCTTGATTTTATTTTAGAGATACAACAGGAAACTTTAGCATAGCTGAACTATTGTGAACATAACCTTGAACCTGACGATAGGTAGAAAAAAAGGCTTTGAGGAACTCATTGCTGCCACCAAGTTCAGGAATAAATAATTCAGTTGAAAGAAGAGATCATTCAAACAGTCTAATGTAATATTAGGCATCAGATTATGTGAGAAGCATTTAGTGATCAAACAGTGATTTTAAGCCAAAATAGACCTAATGTAACACATGATAGAATTTCCACCTCCTTTTCACTTTTTCAGTGCAACCCACTGGGCCTTTTTGAGTGGAGGCAAATAGTTCACACACTTCAGTAGCCCTTAGGGCACCATGGTATTTTAGGATCCTGAGATAATAGAAAAATTAAATTATATTTAGGTTATTATTTAAGATAACCAGGAAAAGTACAATACATTTTAGAAATATTACTACAAATAATAAACTTAAAATTTAGAGTGATTAGTTAAGTAAGCTTTTGTTTTATGGACAGTCTATTCATGTGTAGAACATCATTCCCTGATGATGTCCTACTAATCAGCTCAGCAAATCAGCACTGGAGAGTTTACTAACTTCCATTTCAAACTATTTTTTAAAAAATGCATCTACCTTTCTTTGAAAGATATATAATTCTTAAAAGTGAACAAAACATGCTTTTAATACCAATTTATAATTAATACAGATAAGTAACCATTTTATTGCGTACAAGTCTTATTAGGAAGCTACGAATTTAATGAACTTTTAAAAGCAATACTTGAAATTTTTGAATCCTGATATGATTGAGTAACAAACTGTTTGGAACATATTTTCTTAAAGTTATTAAATCACTGAGTTGGGAATTTGAAAGTCAGAGACTCTCTGTAGGTATATAGGTATATTTCATTATAGTCAAACCTTAATTAAATCAGATAATAGACAAAAAAGACAATAAACTTCCTATAGCACTAACAGCTCTAGTAATTAAAAATAATACTGATAGTGATAACTTTGAAGCACTACAAACTCAATAGTCAACAAATACTATTTTATCAAGTAAAACTTAACACAAAGACATGGTGGTTAATATATTCTGGGAAATATTTATAACCATTAGTGTTTACATAGTCATTTATAAATTATCTCTTAATTAGAATATGTAATCAGTTCATAGAAACATCCCATTTCCCAAGTATTTTTAAATAAACTTTATTTCTTATTTTTTAGGTAAATGATGAGTTATATATATATTTTTAAGTCTTAACCATTATAAACTTTGGTTTTCTTCAATTTCCCTAGACCAACATAATATCTGAAAATTACTGACAACAATATTTTCTCCTAGGTCATTCCATGAACTGACTTTCTTACAACTAGTATGCAACACAAACTACACTGAATCATAAAACCTAACATAGTTCAGGTTTCAGAAAAGTGGACTTAATAGTACTTAATCTAAGTATTTTGTGGGAACTTTTTTGGGGGGCTAGTGGATTATTATAAATATTTTATAATATTAAAAATTAAAAGGTCTTTCTATCTTATAAATTATTCTGTAGTCTCTTTGTAAAGCCAGGGAGCATGAGATTGAAAGTGAAGAGCATTTTAAGATCATTGCTGAAAGAGAACTGGGACGAGTGAAGGATGAAATCCAACGACTGGAAAATGAAATGGCTTCAATACGAGAAAAGAAAAGTGATAAGGAAGTATGTATTGAAATGTTACTTAAAATTTTGTGCTATTGTTCTTTCTTCCCTCACCAACTAACACAGATTTTTTTCTATGGGAAAGGCATTCATTAGTTTTCTGACATTTACTTACATTGTTTTTTGGACAATGAAAGGTGTGCAGAGTTGTTATTTGAATGAAATGATAGAATGTTATATTTATTTTCCCACTGTTCATTTACCAAATAGTCATTGAGCCACCACATGCAGAGTACCATAGTGGCTGTCTGTTATGTGATACTAGACATATAAGTATTATATGATACTAGGCACAATTTGTTCATATATTTTTAAAAGGACATGTTAAAAATTACTTTTAATATTGAGTTTCATTTTTCATTCAAAATTTTTACCTTTCATATTAATTTATTAGCCTGTAACTCTAATATTATACTACTGTAACCTCTTTTTCTCTTTTCCTTTGTTTTTAGTTGTCTGATTTGGGAGCTCTTTGCAAATTCAATTTTTCTCTTTACATGTGTATATACATATAGAAATGCACATATGTATGCATATGTATACACACATACATATTTTATTATATTTGTATTTATTTGCGTAATGATCTGTTTTCTTTTATGACTCTAGATTTGTTAAATGAATACATTTACAGAATTTTTGTGTTTTAGTTTCAGAGGTAGAATTTAGTAATTCATCAGTTGCATGTAACACCCAGGGCTCATTACAGCAAGTGCCTTCCTTAATGCCCATCACCCAATTATCCCTTCCCCCTACCCACCTCCCTCCAGCAACCTTCAGTTTGTTTCCTAGAGTTCAGTGCCTCTTATGGTTTGCCTCCTCTCAATTTTCATCTTATTTTATTTTTCCTTCCCTTCTCCTATGTTATCTGTTTTGTTTCTTAAATTCCACGTATGAGTGAAATCATATAGTATTCGTCTTTCTCTGACTGACTTATTAATTTACAGAAATATTTTTATCTCCTTAACAACTGTATTTATTTCAATTAAAAGTACTTCCAAAATTTCCATAGAAGAGGCATCTTAGAGGCAAGAATCTGATTGGAAATGGAGCTGAAGGGGACTTGACTTAGGCTTGAGTTAGCATATCAAGCACATTATTTTTACTAAGATTGTATATCCAATCTCTAATATTAGAGATTGCTCTGGGGGACTTCCCCTGAAGCCTTTTTTTTTTTTTTAAGATTTTTATTTTATTTATTTGACAGAGAGAGAGACAGCCAGTGAGAGAGGGAACACAAGCAGGGGGAGTGGGAGAGGAAGAAGCAGGCTCCCAGTAGGGAGCCTGATGTGGGGCTCTATCCCAGGACCCTGGGATCATGCCCTGAGCTGAAGGCAGACACAATCTTTGACTCAACTACTGTTCTCAACTTTATATAATCGTTTCCCCTCTATTTTACAACCAAAGAATTAAATACAAATATGATAGTTATATAATTGAAATATGGTGCATTATATATATCTGGAAGTTGGGAAAGGGATAGGATTTCTTCTTTCCTTTTCAGTATGTTCTGTAGTATGTAATATTATGTTTTATTTTAGTTTGTGTAGTAAATAATATTTTATGATCTCTCCCTGCCCCCTTTCTTTGGAAATTAGAATAACATATTTAAAACTACTCAAAAATTGGATGGTTTGAAATGTCAAATGAACTGGGACCAGCAAGCATTGGAAGCCTGGTTAGAAGAATCAGCTCATAAAGATAGTGATGCCCTCACTCTTCAGAAGTATGCACAACAAGATGATAATAAAATTAGGGTGAGAAATTATAAATTGTAGACTTAGGTTTTCTCTGAATCTGTAGTGTGTGAACCTTTTTACCTAAATTAGATTTGTAATTTGAAAGCCATAGTTTTTTTTTTTTGTGTCAAATACTCATAAAATTTTGCTGAAAGTTTTATAGATCCTCTGAAACCCTCTGACCATTTAGGGATCCACAGACTCCAGGTTAAGAATCCAGATTGAGAAGAGTTTTCAAAAGCATTTCAGAGAAGAAAGTTTTATATTAGAATTATGTATAAGTAATTTGACTTCTTTTGTCTAAATAATAGTTTGAATGTAATATACAGTGTTTGTTGATTTGAGACTATAGTGCTATTATTTAATATTATAACCATTACTTAAAATCTACTTGTAAGTAAATATGTTAATATGTTAGTATTATGAAACATGCTGTTTTCTAATAGACTTAATACCAAATGCATTATTTTAAATGGCAAATCATTGTTTATTTTTTTCTAACTTACTTTAATAGTCTTTTTAGAAACAATTGAGTTTTCATTGCAGCCCTTTAGGGTTAAAAGATTATGTATTATTTTGTAATTGTTTTAGATAACAAATAAGTGTATATCTGTAATATAGTAGTACTTAATGTGAGATATGCTAATAGCTTTTAAGTTAAATGATCATTGTGAATATTTTTACATGCAACTACATCACAGGCACTGACTCTGCAATTAGAAAGACTGACTTTGGAATGTAATCAGAGAAGAAAGGTTCTTGACAACGAACTTACAGAGACTCTAAGTGCACAGGTTAGTTTAGTGAAGATTTTTATTAATTGTCGAAGGGATGTATGCAAAAGCACTTAAATTCACAAAAATGTTATTTGCTCTCTATCTGACAGTTAGAATTGGATAAAGCAGCACAAGATTTTCGTAAGATTCATAATGAAAGACAAGAACTCATTAAACAGTGGGAGAACACAATAGAGCAGATGCAGAAGAGAGATCGAGACATCGATAACAGTGCCTTGGTAAAGTAGTTGTTTAGTCCTTGCGGTGTTCAGCTGTGTTACTCTCTTTTGTATTTAACTCATTCATTTCAAATGTAACTCACATTGTTATTTGAAAATCACTTTTGTAGTAGGGTTCAATAGTTTTGATAAATGTTTTTCAAAGCTGACTCTTTCCATTTAGATATGTGATTTTATGAAGATTATTTACTTATGGTATTATAATGCTGAAGACTAGATCTTTCCATCTCTGAAATGTGGAACAAGAGAAAGTCAGTAGATAATGTTAGTGCAGTAAACCAATGCTCTGACTTACACGTGGTTTTCCAAAGGTGCTTTGGATTTAATGTATGTGCTATTTGAAATAATCACTGGTGTAGGGNCATGGTTGGCCAAGAAACAAAAAGGGAGAGTCAGGAAAGAAACCTAGACTGTGATGAAATTTCACTTTTGAAACTGAGGCACTCATAATAGGGTAGAAGCTTGGAAGGGAAGGAATACCACACCAATTAAACACAGACCTAGTGTTATCTTTTGCTACCTTCAGAGGTAATTTAGGAGATGTTTTTTAGAAAATCATTAAAGGGCAAAATGGTGGTGAGTAAAAATGGGAAGATTAGGGGGAGTTGGGATGGAGAAGGAATTGAGGAAAGAAGGCAGATGCGAGGATATGTTAACTTCCACTCTGAGTCTACTCCACGGAAAGTCAAGCAACCTAGGTCATTGGGAGATTAGAATTCTCATATCTGTATGAGGTTTACTTGCTATATGTGACTTATATGTAACTATATTATTCTTTTATTTTAAATTTTTGTAAGTAACCAACATTTTATCAACAAAATGGCCTATGCCTTCCTTGGAAGGCCAAGGGAGAACCAGTCTTAACTATGAGTTCCTCTTAATTCTTAATGCTGATCTTGGTTTCAGGCATCAAGTCCTGACTGCTTCCTTTGTGTAAATCAAATGTGACAGATCCAAGATTGCAGATCCACAATTGCATTCTCATACAACCCCACAGCTGAATTGACACAGCCTGCTGATTTGGCAGAATATACAACTTGTAGCTCTCTGGTTATATTCACTGTGGTTCCTTATGGACATCTCCTGGTTGTCTTTTTTGTAAGAGAATTGGGAGGTGCTAAGAAGTGCCTCCATATGTAGTGGTATGCTTCTAATTAGAGTGTTTAACAACTGGCTCCCATTTGTAGCATTTCTGATTTCTGTGGGGAAACTACTTCCATACCAACGTGACTCCACTCAATGCAGAGTTGAGAAGAGATGTGTCAGTCAGTGCTGGTGAGCCAGTGAGATCCAGTTCATACTAGGACGGGATTTAATCTTTGGTCCTGTGACTCCAAAGCAGTTCCTGCCTTCTTGATGTCTTCTTGGTAGGAATCTGAGCATATGAACCTGAAATTGGCTTCTTAAAAGAAACTTTTATATTATATAGAAGAGGAAAAATATTTTTCTATTATGCTTTTATTCCAGTGTGGAAATTTTGGGGTATTACTATACTTATCAACATCACCTACAAAAAACTTAACTGTGAGTAGATAACACCGTTAAAAAATGTGAATGTTGAAGTAGGTATTAAATTATCTGTTTTAGTGGTAGAAAATCAATATAAGGCAGGAAGTTCTAGAATGATCATTTGACATATATAAACTTAGGATGTTTTGACATGTCTTTGATTGAATGAACACAGTATATATATATAGAATGTTACATTATAGAGTGTTAATTGTTATAGAGAACATGTGGGATTTAATAAATTTATGCTTTTTAAAATGTAATGTATTTCAGGGGTGCCTGTGTGGCTCAGTCGGTTAAGTGTCTGCCTTTGGTTCAGGTCATGATCTCAGGGTCCTGGGAATGAGCCCCAAGTCAAGGGGGGCTCTGCCCTTTGCCCTACTTCACTCTGCCCACTGACCTACCCCACTCCCCGCTTCTCCTCCTCCCTCTCCCTCTGCCCTGCCTCATTCCCCTGCTCATGCTCTCTCTCTCTCAAATAAATAAAATCTTTAAAAAAAAGTAGTACATTTCATATATATATATATATATATCCATTGAATATGCTAATATGTACAGTATTACATGCAGCACTTCTAAAACTTACTCATTTCAGAACATATACCCTCACCCTAGGCTCCCTGCTCAGCGGGGAGCCTGCTTCTTCCTCTGCCTGCTGCTCCCCCTGCCTGTGCTCTCTCTCTCTCTCTGGCAAATAAATAAATAAAATCTTAAAAAAAAAAAAAAAAAAAAAGAACATATACCCTCCCCCAACCCAATTTTTGGGATTAATTGTTTGGTGGGACTCCATTTTGGAATTACATTTTAGGGTAAATTTTCCTTCTTCCTCCATTCCTCTAACATGTTGCCATCAACATCACTTGTAAAAACCACATATGAGCTTTTTATTCCTCAGCTCTAAAATCTTCTTTGTTCTACATTGCTTAAAAATTGAACCTCTTTAACATGGCAGTTAAAAAAATTGAACTTTTTCACAATTGGGCCCTATCCTCTACCTTTCCAGCCTCATTCCTTTCATTTGTACCCACCCCTTCTTAATATATCCCCATTCCATCCCTGCCCTCCCTATACTTTAACCACATTAGAGTATTTATGCATCTCCATGTACTTTTTTTAGGCCTAACTTAAAAGAAGCCTCTTAAGTGATGCCTTTTGATAATTCATCTTGGATAGACTTCATCATCTCTTTTTTCCCATGGTGCTATGTCCACATTTCAGTTACTACCTTGTATATTCTATTTATTTTGTATCTCCAAGACCAGCAAAAGGCCTAAGTGAAGACATTCCTATTGAAACCAATAACTAAAATATTATTCTCAAAAGATGAAAAAAAAACCACTGGTACTGTGAAATATTTGGAAAAAAATAATTGAAATCCAACTTTCTATGTAAAAATATTCAACAGTGTTATATTTTTTAGACATCGTCTTTTGTTTATAAATAAGCTTGATAATTTTCTTATCTCTTTAGCAAAGTACCAGATGAAAGAAAACAAGATCTATAAAAAAAATGAGCTTATAGATACTTATGTGTAACATATTAATACTTTGTTTTTATTCATATAAAAATAGGCTCTCTCTCTTTCTCTCTCTTTTTTTAAGTAGGCTCCACGCCCAGTGTGGAGCACAATGCAGGGCTCGAACTCATAACCCTGAGATCAAGACCTGAGCTGAGATCAAGAGTTGGATGACTGAGCGACCCAGGTGCCCCCAAAATAGACTCTCTTTAAAGAAAATATTGTCTTAAGGAGTTTTGATAAAGTATCGAATATAGAAAAATAAAAACTAAATTCCTTTTTGTTTTGTTCATTGTATTAAACATATATTTAACATATTTTTAAATCTTAGGCATTAGCAAGGATAAAGCAGGAAATAAGAGAAAAAGAAAATTTGGTTAAAGAAAAGATCAAGTTTTTGGAAAGTGAGATTGGGAATAACACAGAGTATGAGAAGAGAATTTCCGTTGCTGATCGTAAACTTTTAAAATGTAGAACGGAGTATCAGTGTCATGAAACGAACAGAAATCAGCTGAAAGATGAGGTATGTCAACAAAAAGACTGGCTTGTGTGTTTGTGACAAATTACTATAAAAATAAGCATAAAAGCTCTCCTTTGATTAAGTAACTGCCTTCTAGGTTTTTTTTTCTTCTGTCTCTTCATGTTGTGGAACTTTTAGGGTACTGCAGTTGAGCCCTGCTTGGTGAAAGCAAGAGGGGTGCCAGGCATATCACAGGGTTCCCCCCCGCCCAAGTCATACAGCACACAACTTGTCCGTCACATACGGAGTTTTGTAAATGACTTGAGGCAAAAGGCTCCCAAAGTGTCTAGACCTGAAATCGTGATTGTAACTGGTAAATGGGTAGATGTGAAGGGGCATATTGACATTAGTAATAACCCGAACTGTCTTTCCAGTGCTACATGTGTGTGGTGGTTTTGACGCAAATTCTAGGTGGAGCTATTTGCTTAAGTTCAGTTTCTGTCCTTGTGAGGGGATAATATTTCAGTCTCGTAGTGACACAGTTTAGTCGTAAAATAACTTGAAACAGACAGAGAACAAAATTTCTCCTGCTTTGTTCTTTCCTCTTGTGCAGGCACACATGCCCAGCTAGGTTGTTCATAGGGGGTGTTAGCGATCTTTGTGACTGGCTTATTTCATTTATTTCACTCAGCATAATGTCCTCAAGGTTTATCTATGTTGTAGCAGATGTCAAAATTTTGTTACTTTTTAAGGCTGAATACTATTCCATTGTATGTATATATCACATTTTGCTTCTCCGTTTATCTGTCATTGGACACTTGGGTTGCTGCCATGTTTTGGCTATTGTGAATAATGCTGCTTTGAACATGGGTGTACAATTATCTCAGAATTGCTGGATGGTAATTATGGTAATTATGTTTTTAATTTTTTGAGGAACCACCATACTGTTTTCTGTAGTGGCTGTACCATTTTATACTTCCACCAGTAGTGCACAAAAGTTCCAGTTTCTCCATGTTCTTGTCAACACTCGTTCTTTTCTTTTTTTCTTTTTTCTTTTTTTGGTCGTAGCCATACTCATGGAAGGGTGTGAGGTGGTATTTCATTGTAGTTTTGATTTGCATTTCCCTAATGATTAATGCTGTTGAGCATCTTTTTTATGAGCTTATTGGCCATTAGTATATCTTATTTGGAGAAATGTTTGTTCAAGTCCTTTGCTCATTTTGGATCACTTTGGGTTTTTTTTTGTTGTTGTTGGTGGTGGTGGTGGGGAGTTTTAGAAATTATCTATATATTCTAGATATTAATCCCTCATCAGGTGTATGATTTGCAAGTATTTTCTCCATTTTGTGGGACTGCCTTTTAACTGTGTTGATATTGTCTTTTGATGCACAAAAGTTTTTATTTTGATGAAGTCCAATTTGCCTTTTTTTCTTTTGTTGCCTGTCATATCCAAGAAATCATTGCCAAATCCAATACTATGAAGCTTTTGCTCTATGTACCTTTAATGCATCTATGTAGGACTCTATAATTTGCCAGTATCATGCAATAAGTCATTTAAAATGTAATATCAGATCAAAAAGAAAAACCGTTAATATGTATTACAGCAATAATACTGTATTTATGGGTGTGATGTAGGTTAAAAACTAACATGTTCAGAATAGAACTTTTCAAAAATGAAATTAATTTATGAGATGTAGAGTAAATATGTAATTTCTGTCTGTTAACTAATGAATAGCTGGATTCTTTAAAAGCCACCGTGAATAGAAGTTCCAGTGATTTAGAAGCTGTAAGAAAAAATATTTCCAAAATAAAAAAGGACATTCATGAAGAAACAGCAAGGTAAGAAAAAAGATATTTAAATATGTTTATAGTTCTTGACTACTTCTATTTTTTTAAGATTGTATTTATTTATTTATTTGAGAGAGAGAGAGAACAAGTAGAGGGAGGAGCAGAAGGAGAGGAATAAGATGCAGAGCTCAGTCTCATGAACCTCAGATCATGCCCTGAGCTGAAATCAAGCGTTGAACGCTTAACTGGCTGAGCCACCCATACACCCTAGCTCTTGACTACTTCTAGAAAAATTATTAAATATTTAAGTTTTTGTTAAATAATTGTAAGCTGATAGCTGCTAAATTATTAAACTTGAAAAAAAGTTTTTCCTGGGTTTTCTTTGTAAAGGCTTAGGAACAATATTTTTATGGCTTATTAAATATACATTTAATAAATATTTAAGGTTTACAGAAAGGTTACAAAAAGGTAATAAAAAGGTTTATGGCAAAAGAAACCTTCAGGTTATATGAAGAAATCTTAGGATAAACTATTCCTTGTTTGTATTACTTTATAGACATGTTTTCTGTTTTTTCCTCATAAACTCTCTCTAGGTTACAGAAAATTAAAAATCATAATCAGATTGTAAGAAAAAAATTACAGCAGATAACTGAGAAAACAATGTCTGTAGAAGAAAAAGCTACCAATTTGGAAGATATGCTAAGGGAGGAGGAAAAAAGCGTAAAGGTAAAACTTATTAGTTCTTAAATGGTCACAGCGAATTTAGCAATAGTGAATTAGACTCTTGTAATCGGGGAGTAGGAGGTCTTTTAAGAAGCTCTGCTTTCTGGTGTGATTGCGTTTGTAATCAGAATTTTGGGTTGTTTTGGACCCCCTTTTTGTGTGTGGCTTCCAAAGATATTTCTGGCCTTCTCTCTTAAAGCTTCTACTTCTCCTTTGCTTCACTTTTGGTGTTTGACTTGGATGTCTTCTTTCACAGGTAGCCCTCGGCCTGCGATCTCATGCCTTCCCAATGCCTGGTGTGTCTCTGCTTGTTATTCACATAAATGCTCTTAAGTTGCAGACGTACCTTGAAAAATGCCCATATTTTAAAATTGATTTCTACCCTTACAGTTGGTTATCATTTTTTGTTTGTTTGTTTGTTTGTTTGTTTGTGATCAAATTCCCCCAATGGTCTGCATTCCTTCCCTGTGTTTCTTTATCATTTATTATCTCTGACAGTCTGGCACCACTTATAAGTAAATGGACTCTTAAGTGTTCTACTTTATCAACTCTTTGGCATCTTGGTAACATTTAGGCCAATTTTTGAAGAACCGGAAAAGGCTGGTTCATCATTTCCTCTTTGAAAACTTCAAAGTGACTTCTGTGACCTGACACTATTTACACTACTTCTTGCTTTTACACTTTTTCTGAGGGGGAGCTGAAGACCATGGCAATATCCCCCATTTGCTAAACATCAAGTATGGTTTCACTTATATTTAGAGAGAATCAAGCTTCTTCAGTGTGCTGTTGAATGTTCAAAATCTCTGAATAATGAAGTCATGCAGCAGTCTTGACTTGAGTGGTATATGAGTCTAAATCACATTATTTTTAAAAAAGGTGTTTTTTTTTTCTCCTAAGAGCATGATTTTCTGTAGCACATGAAATGGGACAGTATTAGAACTTAATGGAAATCTGTAATGACTGAAATCCATGTAAAATAGACCTTTTGATGATGACATTAAAAACTGGTGACATTTTTGAAGAAATTAGCTTAATTGGAAAAAATGGGATTGGCAGCGTGTGTGCTACTTATGCTGTAGTAGCATTTTATTCATAATCTTGGTTTTTGTAGCTGTTAGTTTTTGTTTGTTTGGAAAAATCCTAACCCTGTATGTTTTGGAGATGTATTATGTTATTCACCACCAAGCACCGACTTTAAAACTGCCAGGCAATCTTTGAGAAGGTCTTAAAACTAATGAAAATTATCTATTATATTAAAAAGCATTTTAAAGATTATATTAGATTATATTTCTTAATTTGTCAAAATTTAAATGTGCAAATAATAGATTTTTTTTTCATATTGAGGTTCATTGGTTGCCAAAAGGAAATATGCTTATCTGGGTATAAGAACACAAAGGGAAATTATTTCAACAATTAAAATATTAACTTTCAACAGGTCTTGCTTGGCATGGGAGGTCTATTTGAAACCTGGAACACTTGGTCATGAAGCCCTGAGGTCAAGACAGATCTGCATCTTGAGAGATGAGCAGTGGGAATGGGGGAAAGGTTTCTGTTTCCTAGAGGGCTGCACATGTAGGGAGGCCAGCTAGAGATGAGGTGTGAATAAAGGTGCCAGTAGTGTGTTGGGGCCAACCCTTTCCAGCTCATAAGAGTTGATAGTTAAATTTTCTGGAATTTTGCAAGTCAGTTGCTAAACATAGCTACTATTAAAAATTAAATTCTATAGACTTACAATTAAATACATAATATTCAAAACAAAGTAATAAGTATTCAGTACTCATCACTTGCAAATTATTTTACTAGATTTTACTATTATCTATTTATGCTCTTAAAGTTACTTAAGATTACTTACATTTATTATATCTATATAGTGGAAATGCTATGTAATGGTCTGCTACTGCAAATTTCTTCCCTACTCTGGCATTTAGGGGAATCGTGTTAGTAGCTTGAGATTGGCCATAATGGGAATATTTATACAATGAAAATCAGCTTCTTTCCCCTAACCTCCCATTCACTGGAAAGCTGGTGGTTAAACATTTACCTGCTCACCCTTGGATAGTGCCCAGAAGAAGGTGGGAGATTGAGCAATGTGATTTCTTTCCTGTAACACCTGCAAGACTGCAGCAAATTCTGTGAACTTAAAAGTTGTATGTCTCTGGTATATTTTATTTTCTAAGGAAACCAGTGGAATGGCCAAGTTCTAAGGTCAGGGTGACATGGTGTAGAATTAAGATGACAAATCAAGGTACTGGAATAGAGTAGACTAAGAAGTGTTGGAGATTTGTTGAAATTGTGGGAAGGGCATTCTTATATTCTCATGGGCTAAAATGTTGGGGGGTTAATTTATGACCCCCCTAAATTATATTGTTCATATAATAAAACATTTCAAGGCATTATAATTTCATTGATCACTATTATTCTTATCATCAGGAAGTGGAAGTTCAATTGAACATAGTAAAAGATGTGCTATTTAAGAAAGTTCAGGAATTACAGACCGAGACAATGAAAGAAAAAGCTCTTGTATCAGAAATTGAAGGAACTCGTTCCTCTCTAAAGCACCTCAACCATCAATTACATAAACTGGATTTTGAAACCTTGAAGCAGCAAGAAATTATGTACAGTCAGGTAGGTGTTAATCTTATGAATGTCTTCCATATTGATTTGTTATAGTTGTGAAGGTCAGGATACTACAGTGTCCTGAAAAAACAGAGATCTTTAAAGCACTCTTGGGGGGATAGACATGCTGAAATGGGATATCATGTTTGGTCAGTAGTAGGGTAAGGGAGCCTTAAAAGCTATTTTTTTCTTGATCTGAAATAAACAGATAAAACTCTAGTGGGGGAAACCATGCTTTAAAGGAAGCTGGGGCAATTGGGCCTGGAGTAAAACAAAACAAGGAGTGGGCTATCTGAAACCTGGAAAGACTATATGTTGAGTCTTAGTCGTGCAAACATGGGCTTCCCTACACCAACCCCTAGACTAATAGTTTAAAAGCACTTTAGAAGTTTTTCCTTATTTGTTCCATTTATATATTCTGTCTCATGTTAATTCTTTAATATCATCCCTCACTACCTCTTAATTTACTTGTCTAATGTAGTCTTAGTTCCTTAGAAAATGTGCCCTCAGAAATCCATGTCCATGTAAATCCAGTGGATTTACTGAGGTTCTGTCCTAGTAGTATGGTAAATACCCTCCTAGCTGACTTCTTACATTTTCAGAAGATTACTTACTTTTATGTCACTGTCATGTGCCTTAATTGTTGAAGAATAGTTTGCTGTTTCTCTGCTTAGAGTTAAGAAGGATTTTATACTATAAATTACTGAAAAATTAAAGTGACTTTAGTAAATGATGACACTTAAGACTAAACTTTAAGAAATGGTTTTAACTGTTTGTTTCTCCTTACTATGTGTTTTTAAAAACTGTAACAGGATTTTTACATTCAACAAGTGGAACGCCGAATGTCACGGTTAAAAGGAGAAATTAATTCAGAAGAAAAACAAGCCCTTGAAACAAAAATTGTTGAACTTAAAAAGACATTGGAAGAGAAAAAATCTACATTTGGCATTTTGGAAACACAGATCAAGAAGCTTCATGTAACTTAGCCAAAATACTTTTGATGCTTCAAATATCCTAGCCATTAGTCGTTCTGTTTTAAGTCAACATGGTCCTAAGACTTTACTTTGGATAGGATGATTGCCAAGCTACCTGCATATGTAACAAATGTATGAACTCATGTTCATGTTATACTGACTATGAGAATATAACATTACCATTGATTATGTACTTACTATATGCTAAGTATATTACATGCCTGTAGTATTTTATCTCATTTAATCTTTATCAGTGTCTTGTGAGGGAGATATTATTACTTTTGTCACAGATTAAAGAACTTGTGCATGGTTACACAGCTAGCACATGGAGAGCTAGGATTTGATCCCTGGCCCATAGGACTTCAAAATACTCTTAAATAGTACATGATTTAAAACATTGATAAACTCCCATTTTTCTTTTATGTTTTTGACAGAATAACTTGATTGCCCTTTATCTTTGAAATGACCTTTATAGGTCATCTGTTGTATTTCATATATTTATTTGGTTACAATATTTTGATATTTTGAATGACTCTATTTTGTTAATAAGGTGAAAATGTTCTTTCAGTATTATAATGTTTATGGTCATATAAAACCTATGTTAGGGGAACCTATGTAATATAAATCCTATGTTAAAGTTTAACTGGAGAGTAAGAGTGAAGATCATAGACCTGAATGGGATGAGAACCCCAGAGGATTTGTCATTTAGTTTGAAAGACTTGTGATGAGTGTCCTCTAGTGGTTATTAAGAAGAATTCTCTGAATTCCTTTAGGACTGTAAAGGTGAAAAGGAGCTCTTTTTAAAATTAATTATTATTTTTTAAATTTTAAGATGACAAAATTTTGGTTTGGAGTAGTTTGTAGCCTGATGAAATTTTAAAAAACTGTTTCCTTAGCTTTGTGGAAAAGAACACGTTTTGGAATCAGAAACAACTGGTTCTGAATATCAAGGTTTTACAGTACCGCTACTTCAACTTTTCTAAGCCCTAGTTAACTCATCTATTAAATGAAAGAAAATATTTGATATTATTTTAGGGAGTTTGGGAAAATTAGAAGTAGTATGTATCTTAACACAGCACATGAATGCTACAGAATGATAGGAGGGTGACATTTGTATGCTAGCATGTTTCTTGACCCTGGTGTGAATTGTGTCTATTTTGCTGTGTGGGAAGTTATACAGTTGACTAGTACTTATGCCTATCCCAACTCTGGTTTTAACAAAGAGATAAATAAATTAAAAGAAATGCAAGTGAAGTTTTAAAGATATCAAAGCTAGTTAACCTAATGAACGTCTGTTCTTCTCAATAGTACCATGAGATTGTGAAGTCATTCTGCATAACCTCTCCCATGCCATTCCATCTCCTATTTTACATAATAGAAACTAATTCTTTCTGGTTGAAAATCACCTTAACTTAAAATTTTTTCATTCTAAAAATTAATTTTATGAAATCACATCTTTACACACAAAAAAATTCCTCTCCTTATTGTCTTGCTGCAATCTTAGGTCTTGATACCTAAGAGAAATACAGGCAATGAGAGAGGCATAGGAAGGAGGGAGAGAGAAAGAGAGAGTAAAAGAAAGAGGGAGAAGAACAGAACTAGATCCTGGAACTAGAAAGTTTTTGCTTTAGGTACCCAGAGGGAACTAAGAGCACAAACCTTGTTCTGAGGTCTGGGTGAATGGAGACATGTAGACTGTTAGAAAGCTAGGAAACTGATATCTGGGTATGTGTGACGTATTTATGCATCTGATGGAATTAGATCTTTTCTAGCATTTTTCTCTCTACCAACATGTGAATATACATATAATTAAATAATAGTAAGAATTCATGACACTTTTATGTGTCAAACACTGTTGTGATACTCTTTGACAGTAACATCTTTAATCCTCACAGCAGCCCAGGGAGGTGTAGGCAGTGTCATCTCCATTTTAGAAATGAGGAAACTAAGAAAGAGTCGGTTGCCCACCAGAGTCAGATGACTAATATGTAATTAAGGACATCTGATTCTAGAGCTTGTACTGTTAACCAAAACCCTAGGCTTTTCTAGACGGTGAAGGTTTTTGCCTTCTGTGACTTGGGTTAAATCAAATAATGAACTTAAAAGGTGAGCTGTGTACTGGCAATGCTTGGCTTCCTCCTCATATTTCTCCCCATAAATGGCAATCACCCAATAATTCAGGTCAAACTGTACATAATATTTCCCAGAATTATTGAACCTAAACCAAATCCAAAAAATCAATAGGTGATAAAAATGAAAATGTTCCTATGTGAATATCCACGTGTATTATATTAGAAACATTGGAGCATGAAGAGTGAGATTTAAAAATCCAATTATTATAAATATTCAATGGAGCATATAATTTAATGTAAGATATGTTTAATACTATGTATTTAATATTATTTTAAAATATGCATTTCACTTCTTTTCCCTTTTTATAGAATGATCTTTATTTTATGAAGAAGTCAAATAGTAAAAATTATGATGAAAAACAGTTCCTCATGACCAAAATAAATGAACTAAACCTTTTCAATGACAGATCAGAGAAAGAACTTAATAAAACCAAAGCTTTGAAACAGGTGCAGTAAAATCATATGTGTATATAATATTAAAAACCACATTTTAATGCTAATTATAGAAATTTTTGAAAATATACCAAATTATAAGGATGAAAATAAATCACTGTATACAAAATAAAGTGTTAAAGTTATATTATTTCCTTCTAGTTTGAAGAAAATTAGCTTTATAATTAATATATTAATATGTATTATTTTTAAAAATTTTAAATATGCTATTTCCATGTATGTCTGCAAACATTAAATATTAAACATTAAATATTCTTTAAGAATTATTTTTAAAGGCTTCCTACAGTTTATTGCATGCAAGTTACCATAATTCGTTTTACTATCTCCTGTTTTTCGGATATGTGTTTATTTCTAATGTTTGATTATTCTAAATAGTACTGTTGGGGCGTCTGCCTGGCTCAGTCAGTGGAGCATGTGACTCTTGTTCTCATGGTCATGAGTTTGAGCCCCATGTTGGGTATGGAGCCCACTTGAAAACAAATAGTACTACCATATACCATGCATATATATCATTGCATAGTTATTCAAAGAGCTAGGGAAAATTTCTAATTGTATAATTATGGTCCAAAAAGAATAAATATTTGCAATGTCTTGAAACTATTTTCCTTTTTTTTAAAGATTTTTTTTTAATTTTTATTTTAGAGAGAGAGCATGCACAAATAAGGGAGGGGCAGAGGGAGAGAGAGAGACTCTCAGGCAGACTCCACGCTGAGCAGGGACCTCCACACAGGGCTTGATTTCATGACCCTGAAATCATGACCTGAGCTGAAATCAAGAGTCGGGTGCTCAACTGACTGAGCCACCCAGGTGCCCCCAAACTATTTTCAAGCTAAATTGTCTTCTAGAGGGTTCATTTAATACTCCCACCAGCAGTGTGTAAGCATTCTATTTTACTCCCCACCAGTAAGGCTGGATATTATAATTTATAAAATTAGTTGTCAATTTGATGGGCAAACATAGTATCTCATTGTTTTAGTCTATATTTTTTAAGTTGGTGACACGTGAAAACATTTCATGTTTAATTTTAAAATAATTGTTTAAATAAAAATGTTTAGGAGTGCCTGGGTAACTCAGTGGGTTAAATCTGACTTTTGGTTTCGGCTCAGGTCATGATCTCAGGGTTATGGGATCGAGCCCTGTGTGGGCTCCGCACTGGGCATGGAGCCTGCTTGGAATTCTCTCTCTCTCTCTCTCTCTCCCTCTGCACCCCCCCCGCCCCCCTGCCACTTGTGTGTGTTCTCTCCGTCTCAAAAAAATGTTTAAACATTTTTTCCCAATAAGTTATATTCTGTAATCTTTCTTTTTTGGATTTCTAGTTTATTATCTTGGCCCATATTTCCATTAAAAGGTTTGTATTTTTTAATTGTTTTGCAAAAGACCTTTATGTGTAAAAATATTAACTCTGTCATAAATATTGTCAATATTTTCCCATTTATCTTTAAGTTTTTATTCAGTTTTTTGACATTAAAAACTTTTTTTAACATCAAATATTTAAGTTTTTCCCTGCATAATTTTTATACTTAGAAACTTTTTTGTCATACTAAAAACCAAACAGATGTTACTATGTCAGTAACTGCATTGGTTTTATCTCTTACATTAAGTATTTCATTAATCTGTAATTTATTTTTGGTACATTTGAGATGTAGGCATCTAATCTTTTCTCCAACCGAAAAGCTATGTTTTGAAATAATAAAGTCTTATGTTCTGGAGTATTTGTTTCTGGGCTTTCTATTCTGAAAATTGATCTATTTGTGTACTCTTGTGTCAGTACTCTATCCAATACTGAATTGTTTAGAATAAAATGTATATACATTATTTTGTGAGATTTAGTTTAGAATATAAAAATTTCATCCATAGGACTATATATATTTCCTGGATTGTAAGTTTCAATTTTGAGAATAAATTCTTCTTCTTTTTTTTTTTTTTAGTATACTAAACTTAAATTTCAAATTGAATTATAATAAGACTTGGAATAAACCCTTTTCTTAAAAAGTGAAGAAAAACCAAGAGTCATCACTCAGAGTAATCTAAATTTAATACTAGTTATCTTGGTCAGTGGTCAAATTAGAAAAAGTTGTATTTTCAAGTTTGACTTTCATGGCAATAAAAAAAATATTTTGGTTTGGGTGTAACAGTAATTATTTCAGTATCTGACAATTTTGTTATGTTGATAGGATTTGATGATAGAAGACAATCTTTTAAAACTTGAAGTTAAACGTACTCGAGAAATGCTTCACAGTAAGGCAGAAGAAGTACTTTCTCTGGAAAAAAGAAAACAGCAATTACACACAGCTATGGAAGAACGAATGGAAGAAATTAAGGTTCACAAAACAATGCTTGCATCACAAATAAGATATGTTGATCAAGAACGGCAGAACATAAGGTAATAATTCGAGTTTTAAAATACTGCTAAAATTTTTTGGAAACATAAGGGTGATGTCAGAAGAACTGACTTGGATTATCACCTTTTTGTACTTATTTGAAAAGGCTTTTAATCTATTGGACACGTTTTAGTCCTGGTTTTTCCTCCCTCTTTCCTTCGGCTAACTCCTAATTCTTTAGATTATGCCTTTTGCAGTGAGATCACTAATTCCCTTGGAACTGGTTTTTTAATATGTTTTGTGGTAAGAGTTCAATAACATGCTTCCCCTTATGGCTACATTTATTAAAACAATTTTTCCATAGAGATTTTGCATATCTTTTATAAAAAAGATTTATTCCTGGCTACATGCCACTTTTTATGTAATTTAATTAATTAATTAGTTAATTTCTTATTTATTTGAGAGAGAGAGAAAGCACGGGTGGGGGGCAGAGGGCGAGTGATAGAGAATCTCAAGCAGGCTCCATGCTCAGTATAGAGCCTGATGTGGGGCTCGATCTCAGGACCTGATATCATGACCTGAGACTAAATCAAGAGTTGGATGCTCAACCGATTGAGCCACACAGGTGCCCCTACATGCTACCTTTTTTTTTTTTTTTAATATTTTCTTTATTTATATGAGAGAGAGAGAGCACAAGAGGGGGGAGTGTCAGAGGGAGAAGCAGACTCCCTCCTGAGCATAGAGCCTGATGCGGGGCTTGATCCTTGGACTCCAAGATCATGACCTGAGCTGAAGACAGTGGCTTAACCAACTGAGCCACCCAGGTGCCCTACATGCTACTTTTTAAAATGTTTCTGTCAATGTTATTTCCTTTTAAGTCATTTCATTTTTGGTTTGTTGCTAGCATTATAGAAATATAGTTGATTTCTGTATATTAAGAATCCAGCAACTTTGCTTAAACTCTTATTAATTCTGACAGTTGATCTCTAGATTCTAATTTCTAGGTATTTCATTCACATCAATTACAAGTAACAGTTTTGTGTCTCCCTTTTCAGTCTTTCTTTCTCTTGCTTCACTGTCCTTGTTATCTGACCTCCAGGTCAGTGCTGACTGGCAGTGTGATTGCAGGTCCCCTGGTCTTGTGCCTGATCTCGAAGGGAATTGTTTTATCATTAAGTATGAATTGTAGACTTTTTTGAAATATCCTTTATAATATCAAAGGAGTGCCCATCTATTTTCATTCTTTGCTAAGAGGTTTTTTAAAATTTGTTTCATCAGGAACAGATGTGGACTTTTGTTATATGCTTTTTCTGCATTCGTTGATATAATGTAGCTCCTTCAGTCTGTTAATATAGTTAAATATATTGATTAATTTTTCAACTTTAAAACAACATTACATTCCTGGATAAACAAAACTTGTCTATCACATATTACATTTTCTATATATCTAGATTTTGTTTGATGGTATTTGTAAACAGTTGTCACATCTATGGTTATAATTCTCCTTTCTGTATTGCCCTTGTCAAGTTATCAGGTTATTAAGGTTATGTCAGCTTTCGTAGAACAATTTTGTATGTTTTTTACTTTCCTATAGTCTGGATAAGTTTGTAAAAGTGTAGTATTGTATCTTTCTTGAATTTTCAAAGATGTCCAGGCCAGTCATCGGAGGCCTGGACTTTTTTGAAGATTTTCAACTGTTTGTTCAATTTATTGATTGGTTATAGGACAATACAGATACTGTATTTGTTCTTGAGTCAGTTTTAGTAAATTATATTTTTCCTTAGGAAAAAATTTCCACTTCTTCTAAATTTTCAAAGTTCTTGCCATTAAGTTGTTCACAGTATCACTTTATTATTTGTTTAATAGCTGCAGTGTTTGTAGCTTTTCATTCCTGATATTGGTTATTTGTGACATCTCTTTTTTAGGTGGGATAAGTCTTGCCAGTAACTAATGAATTTTATTACTCCTTGAAAAGAAACAATGCTTGTTGATTTTTTTCTATTATGAATCCATTTTCTATTTTATTTTTATTTATTATTTTTTAAAGATTTTTATTTATTTATTTATTTACTTATTTATTTTAGAGAAAGCAAGTACAAGTGGGGGGAATTTAGAGGGGAAGGGAGAGGGAGGGGGAAAGAATCTCAGGCAGACCCAGAGTCAAGCCTAGAACCTGATGCAGGGCTTGATCTCATGATCCTGAGATCATGACCGGAGCTGAAACCAAGAGTTGGATGCTTAACTGACTGAGCCATCCACGTGCCTGGTTTTCTATTTTATTACTTGCTGCTCTCACATTTACTATTTTTTCCTTCTATTTTTGTGGATTTATTTTGCTGTGCTTTAACTTTTTGAGATAGATGCTTAGCTAATTATAAATTTCAACTTTGAAGGCCAAATATTAGTTTAGCAATATCCCACACAATTTTCTATAAGGGCCAAATAGTAAGTGACATAGGTTTTGTGGGCCATATGGTCTCTGTTGCAACAGTCAACTCTGCCATTGTGGAGTGGAAGCAGCCATGGATAGTATGGAAAATTTTTCTTTAGATCAGGGAAATATTTTTCTATTAGTTCTTTAATTTTTTTCTCATACCACTCTCTGTTTTCTGCATTTGTTGCTCATTTTTAGAGGTTGTTGGTCTGTCTCCTGGATTTTTTAACTATACTCTCATTTTGAATTTTCTGTTCTTTTTATTCCACTTTTTAAGATATTCTCATTCTCTCTCTTCCTACTCTCTTCCTTTCTGCCTCCTCTCCATTCTCTGTCCCCCTTGCTCTCTAGATTACTGATTAATCTTTCTTATTTACTACTATTAAGTTGAGACGGGGAAACTATTTGCAAGGACTTTTGTTCTTTCATTGGTCCTTTCTTTTCATAGCAGCCCATTCTTGTTTATGGATAGTTTTGGATCAACATCCTCTCATCTTTTAGAGATACTAGAATACTCTGGAAGTTCTCTTCAATCCCATGCATTATTTTTGTTTCTCTTAGGATGTGTTCTGTGTTTGCTGATTTTGTTCTTTTCATTCATGCTATTAACTTTCCAAAATGTCTGATAGTCCTTGGCTTTCTGTTATATTTAATAACAAATGTTTAATTAATAATCATGGTGATTGGTATAGCAGCTGGTATGGGTTTCTTCTGCAATTAGGTAGATCTTTTTCTCCAACTGGTCTCTCCTCTAAATGGGAGGGCTGCTTGTGGGCACTGGGCCAATTTGCCCCTTAATGAGCATAAGGAGTTTGTCCCTTAAGGAGTTTATTTTGGGTGATAAAGACTTTATTTTCTTCATGGATGGAATTTTGTTTTTTATTAACCTCCACTGTTGTGGGGGCCTGGAATTATATCATGCCCTTTTTTACTTTTCTCTCCAGCTCCAACATACAATGCTAGGAACTCTGGTAATTTGGGGGATTATCATTGGAGCATAAATAATTCCTGCCAACATTTCTATAAACTTTGAGGGGTTGGGGAAAGTGGTCCAGATGTTCTGTAGACAGTCCTTTCATTACTTACCTTAATAGTAGCCTCAGAGATCACTCTTGCTCTTTTTATTTCTGATTTCTGGATTTGAATTTTCTCCAGACTTCTTTGGTGAATCATGGCTCTTATTTCTGCATTAATAATTTTCTGTCTGTATCTCCATTCCCCCCCACCCCCCGTCAATCAAATCCTATTTGTTTCCCATTTTTTTCGTGAATTCATGACAAAATTGTGTCTTTCTCTTTCCCAGAGCTGTGGTGCTTTTTTTTTTTTTCCTCCTTTTATTCTTTTCCAGTTTTGGAAGAAGAGAAGTACTTGTGCTTAGTCCACCATCTTAAGCTGGAAGGCCAACAGGTCTTGTCTTTTACAATTGTATAAAGGTTAACTAAATATTTTTTTATGATGTAACAGTAATACTTAAAAATAAGCAAAGCCATAACTTCTGTTACTTAATATATTTTACCACCAACTTTTCTTTAGGAGTAGGGAACCTGGTAGGTTAAAGATTTCTTTTCACCATGGTTGGATAGTACACTTTCATAAGGTTGTAGTAGACAAATGACTCACTCTTCATGTTTCCATACGTATATTAGCATTATTAGTATTATTATAAAATAAGTTTTTAAAAGTTCATAAAATATGAATTTACCAGAATGAAAGGAAAAAATAATCAGCAGAGTAAAAAAATCTAAATCTTGGGAGACAGTTATTTATGGGTTTCTCATATTTCTGTATGTCTTACAAGTAATGGTACTAACTTTCCTGTTCTAGGCTATCTTGTTAAAAATTTTTGGTAAAAAAACACATAACGTAAAATTGACCATACTAACCATTTTTAAGTGTACAGTTCAGTAATGTTATTAAGTGTATTCACATTATTGTACAATAGATCCCAGAACTTTTTCATTTCCTGAAACTGAAACTCTATACCCTCTAAACACCTACCATCCATTCTCCCCACCCCCAGCCCTTGGTAACTACCATTCTTTCTGTCTGTATGAATTTGACTGCTTTAGATACTTCATGTAAGTGGAATCATGCAGCATTTGTCTTTTGTGACTGGCTTATTCCACTTAGCATAATGTCCTCAGGTTCATCTGTGTAGCATGTGATGCAATTTCCTTTTAAGGCTGAAGAATATTCCATTGCATGTATATACCACATTTAGTGTATCCATTCATCTGTCCATGGATGTTTGGGTTGCTTCACCTCTTCACTATTATGAATAATGCTGGTATGAACACTGAGGTGCAGAGATTTCTTCAAGTACCTGCTTTTGCTTTTTTTGGCTATCTAACTGGAAGTGGAATTGCTGTATCATATGGTAGTTTTATTTGTAATTTTTTGAGGAATTACCATACTGTTTTCCCTACTGGTTGCATCATTTTACAGTTCCACTAATAGTATACAAGGGCTCCAATTTCTCCACATTATTGCCTGTACTTTTTTAAAGATTTATTTATTTTTTTATTTTAGAGAGAGATCATGAGAGTGCAGTAGTGGGGGGAGGGGCAGAGGAGGGAGAGACTCTCAAGCAGACTCCCCGCTGAGAGCCCCCAGAACCCTGAGATCATGACCTGAGCTGAAATCAAGAACTGGCAGCTTAACCAACTGAGCCACCCAGGCGCCCTGTCAATACTTGCTTTTCTTTTTCTTTCTTTCTTTCTTTCTTTCTTTCTTTCTTTCTTTCTTTCTTTCTTTCTTTCTTTCTTCTTTCTTTTTTTCTTTCTTTCTTTCTTTCTTTTTCTTTTTTTTTTCTTTTTTATAGCTACCCAAAGGCTATGAGGTAATATCATATTGTGGCTTTAATTTGCATCAAACTATCTTTTAAACGATGTTCAGATAGTCAATAGCCTTGGAAGCTAGAGGTGGTATTCTCTTGCTGGAGTAGGTTGGCTATATTTGCGTAGTTCCCATGATAAGATATTTGGGTTACCTGAGCTTGAGGTTCCTCAGCTGTGATATAACTATGGTGTATGTAACAGCCACTTGAGCCCCTTCTCACTTGCATGGGACTTTGAGAGCTCTGCAAACAGGAAGCTCATGCTACTTGGTGTACCATGAATGACAAAGTCCTTTTTCTTTGACCTAGGAATCTTGTGTCTTCTGCCAATATCCATGAAACTATGGCAGCCTAACTTCTTAGCTTTCAAATAGGGTGAAACCCGAGACACTTCCCACTAATTATAAAATTGAAAAGTGAAAACATATTTAACCTGTTTGAATTCAGTATTAATAAAAATGTCTTATATAAGAACACTGTAGTCCTTTAAAAAAAAGTATGTTATTTGTTTTTCAGTGTTTTTCTTTTTCTTTCCATATTAGTGCTGAATTTCATGAGAGGCTGAGTAAAATTGATAAGCTGAAGAATAGATATGAAATTCTTACTGTTGTTATGCTGCCTCCGGAAGGAGAAGAGGAGAAAACACAGGCCTATTATGTGATAAAGGTAATCTTAATTGATTCATAGTTGTGATAAAGTATCTTTTTCTGCTCTCTGTTAACCAAATGGCATTTTTTTTTTTTTTTTGCCATGCAACTTTAAATTTCATAGCGCTCTTACAGCTACTGCACTTGATTAGGGCCATAAAACATCAGTTGTTAGGTGGAGGTACTGAAGCTATTATTATTTTTTGAAGATTTATTTATTTGAGAGAGAGAGTGCATGAGAGGGTGGAGGGGCAGAGGGAGAGGGAGAGAATCTCAGGCAGACTCTGTACTGAGTGTGGAGCTGACGTGGGGCTCGATTGCACAACCCTGAATCATGACCTGAGCTGAAACCAAGAGTCAGAGGCTTAATCAACTGAACCACCCAGGCGCCCCGGAAGCTATTATTTTTTATACACCTCAAGTCCATGAGGTCAAAGAGAGAGGTCTGGACTGCTCTTTGATACTTTTTTCTTTTGGCTATCATTTGTGTTGTCATTTTCCCTCATTTATTCAGGATTCAAAATCTGTTTTTCCCTAAGACCTGCTGTCACTTTGCATGTCTTTAGTATTCATGTGGTAAGGTGTTCAACACCTCAGGCTCAAGGCCTTACTTCTCTATAGCCATCTGCTCAGATGGCTACATCCTAGACGGCATCATCGCCTGGACCTACACTGCCTTTGCAATCTTACTCTCCAATATGCCAGTGCAGCTCTGGTACGGCAGATATCCAGAGGAGGAGGCCTGTTCCTTTGCCTTCATATCAGATGGGAGAATCTGCTCTGTTCTGATGTTTGAGATTTGTCTGCCATTTCATCTTTACGTAGTAACCCCTGAGGGAAAATGGGTGCATTTCCCTTCCTGAGTACTGCCATACTCATTTTTTCCTTGTAGAAACTGAACAGGTGTGATTTCCTTTACACAGAGGTCTGTGAACTTAAGATACTAGAAAGGAGTGTGGAAATTTTAACTCATTTTTCCTCTATCATACACTGATGGGAGTGGGAAGATCTCCCAATTCACACCCATAGAGGATGGCCCTTATGGACAGATCTTCCCTTTCCTTTGACTTGTACTTAATCTTCCAAATTTCCTTCTGTAGCCCTTCTTTGAGTGTGCCCCTAACACATACACTGAGTGTGATATGCCTGCCACTTTGCCTCAGGAAATTCCACCAACCTACATGAGAAATGAATCCCAGCTCTCAAACCGTTCTTGTAATTCATCGGTCTGTAGTACCTCAGGTTTCGACCTGATACTAACAAGACTTACCTCGTACTCTTAGGTTTTAAAGGTTCCTGAGGGGTGAAGGGTAGGCTCTAGGCTGTTCAGTGCTGGGAAGAAGGTAAATGTTACAATTCCAGTTAAGTTTCTCTTTCAATAAGGGCTGTGATGTTACCTAAAAGCTCTTTGTCCATATCTGGGTTCTATCACTGACCAAGTAGGTGACTTGAATAAGTTACTTAACCATTTTGGGGGCTTAGTTTCCTCCCTTGCAAAGTGCAGATATTATTACTTTTGTTGTGAGAAATAAATGAAGAAATATATGTAAAACCCTTAAAGAGTGTCTGGAACAGAATGAGCCCTCAGTAAATGTTAGCTGTCATTATTGTTATTGCTGTGATGAAGATGATGACGATGCATCCTCTTCTCAGGAAAACAGGCAAATTTTATGATGAAAAGAATGTGTCTTCTGTTCACAGTAAAGTTGCTGGATAAATGTCAGCATAAGGGATATGTAAGATGAATTGAGGTGATGAGTTACCTTCCCAATTTCCTAATGACACTCTTCACTTTCCCTCCTTTCTAGGGTCTGCAGTTTCCCACATTATTCCATTTTTCATTATACGGCATATTTAAATGTTTTACTGTTAACACTTCACATGTGCCAGTTGTGTAAAAATGAAACTTTATTTGTAACTAGACTGAATGTGTCTTATGTGGTCTTTATAGGGAAATTCCTTCACTAAATTCTGACCACAATTTAGTGAAACTATTAGAAAATGAAATTACTGGAAAATGCTTTAATATGCTTACAGAAAGGTATAAATAAAAATTTGTTTCTAATATAAGCTTTCTAATCTAGGATAAAAGGTATACATTCTATAATCTCTCATTTAGAACTAGGTAAATCATAAGAGTTTTTAGAAGTTTAAAGTATAATTAGATCAAGAAATATATATATATATAAATGTACAAAGTCAGCCCCTTTGTTTGACAAATAAAGAAACTGAACTCGGAGAAGGAAAATGAATTAATGTTACTCAACTCATTCGTAGGAAATCCACAACTAAAATCTAGCTGTTTTGATTCATTCTAAGTTTCTTCCACTACAGTATTTTTTGAATGAAAAGGTTGCCAATTCTAGACTCAACTTACTAGAATTAGATTATAACTTATCTAATATTTTTTTTTGGCTAACTTATTTTTTTTATTATATACTATTTACTACAAAAATATGTGTAACATATTTTGAAGCATAATAAATACCAGTGAAAATGTTAGGAGAGGAAGAATTACCAATAAAACTTTTCAAATGGCCACATTCTGGTTTAATTATACATACCTAGGGATTAAATAAATTAACAAATGAAATTATTAGTTGATTTTGATTAAAAATGGGTTTTGGCACTTTTTTTTAATGTTTTTTTATTATATTATGTTAGTCACCATACAGTACATCCCTGGTTTTTGATGTAAAGTTCGATGATTCATTAGTTGCGTATAACACCCTGGCACTTTTAAATATATATTCATGTTTTCCCTGTCAACATTTAATTGGAGACATTCTTTGGAACTTTTTGGATACAACTCTAGAGAGCCTAGCCCAGTGACAAGAGTTAAGCTGGAAAAAGTCACTGAGTATGCCCACTACTGAGAATTTTTGGTTTTCAGCAATTTATAGACTGCATTTTTTCCAGCCACATTTATCAATTACCTTTAATTTTAAAAAATTTTTTAAATGTGGCAAAATATACATACAATTGGCCATTTTAACAATTTTTAAGTGTGCAGTCCTGTGGTATTAAGTACATCCCCACTGTTGTGCAACCAACATCAACATCCATCTCCAGAACTTTTTCATCTTCCCAAACTGAAACTCTCTACCCATTAAACACTGAGTCCCTATTCTTCCCTCTCCTCAACCCCGGGCAGCCACCATGCTACCTTCCATTTGTGAATTTGACTATTATAGGCATATCATGTAAGTGGAATCATGCAGTGTTTCTCCTTTTAAAAATATGGAGTGCTTCGGGGCGCCTGGGTGGCACAGCGGTTAAGCGCCTGCCTTCGGCTCAGGGCGTGATCCCGGCGTTATGGGATCGAGCCCCACATCAGGCTCTTCCGCTATGAGCCTGCTTCTTCCTCTCCCGCTCCCCTTGCTTGTGTTCCCTCTCTCGCTGGCTGTCTCTATCTCTGTCAAATAAATAAATAAAATCTTTAAAAAAAAAAAATATGGAGTGCTTCACAAATTTGCGTGTTATTCTTGTGCAGGTCCCACACTAATTTTTTCTATTTTTTTCAATTTTAGTATGTGCTAAGTGAGTACTCTAATTTTAATATTACTTAACTGTTCAAAGATGTTGAAATCCTAGTTCTAATAACAATATAACTGGGTTAGAAATAATATGCATTTACTTTCCTAGGTGTATCTTGCTTACCTCCTTTATTCCTAAGACTTAAAATGACTTTCAGGCCAGAAACATGGATTCTTCTTATCTAGTTTGAAGCCACCTCCTAGTTAACCGTATCTCTTTCCAGTAAAGTTTAAACCTGCTTTGCTTTCTGGTAATTTTTATTGGAAAGTTTTAATGCAAGCTTTGGTTAATTACTACATTTTTATCTGTTTGTATCCTAAGTACTATATTTTGAAGGTCTTGGGGATTTAGTCTTCTACTCTAAATCAAGTGCAATACATAAATGCTTAATGCTGCCTGTAGGCCCCAAGGCAAATTGGTATTGTTATGAGTAAACTATTTCCTGCCCTGGAAACAGACATTCTGTCCTGATACTTTTGTCCAGTCACTTCTGTTCTATATTTCACAGGCTGCTCAAGAAAAAGAAGAACTTCAAAGGGAAGGTGACAGTTTGGATGCAAAGATCAACAAAGCTGAAAAAGAAATCTATGCTCTAGAAAACACCTTACAAGTGCTGAGAAGTTGCAACAACAATTACAAACAATCTTTTAAAAAAGTGACTCCATCCAGTATGTAGGAGTTTTTAAATTTTTTTTATGAATATATGCAATTAAAGCTGTAGTTACTTATTTTTGAAGAGGCACATTGTAAGACATGGAAAACAAAAATGTACCATGTTTGATTGAGTCAGAAAGTCACCCCCCGCCCTTTAAAATAAGAGCTAAGTTGTTATTTCCATTATTAGTTCTAGCAGTATTAACATATCACTTCTCTGGGAATTAATCTCAAATGTGAAGAAAACGGCAGCACATTGGCTGCTCTATGTTGACAAAGCAAGAATGGCTACTACATTATATGCTCATACTGTTTTTCAACAAGCAGATACAAGGAAAAATTACCTTCTATAACAAAAAATTTAGAAGTTTAATATATGTAAGACTTGAAGCTTGCTTTCTACATAACATGTTAAAAATTTAAACTAAGAATTCTCTAATTTTAGGTGATGAGTATGAACAAAAAATCCAACTGGAAGAACAGAAAAGAGCTATTGATGAAAAATACAGATACAAACAAAGACAAATCAGGGAACTACAGGAAGATATCCAGGTAAGTTCTACAGGCTTTTCAATAAGCCCTTGGTAAGAGTTAACTATCATTATTATTATGTCTACTGTCTTCTTATCTTGTACAAAGAAGATAATTTTTAAAAATAGATAGTAAAAGTCTCATTTAATTAAAATGAGAAAAAAATAAGTGACCAAAGTATTAAATAAATTAGTTAAAATCACAGTACTAAACATAGAATGGACTGCTGATAATGACTTGTTAATTAGGTGATGAATCATAGCCAGCTAATTATGATCTATCTACTAACTTTCATTTAATGAACTTTTTTTCATTTAATTCCTTAAAGATTACCTTAAAGATTGATCCTTAAATAAAATTTGAAAGATAAAAATAATCTAGTAGAAAAGTAGTTACCAAACCACATCACTGAAAGAGAAAACAATGTGCTTGGTAAGCAAGCTCTATGTAAAAATTTAGATTTTTTTTTTTTTTTTGCTAATGTTTGAAGGAACCGATTGTATGAATTTTGAATCTTTGAAAATTGTATGCTTTTAATAGCTATTGTTTGACTTATTTATTTTCCCCCAAGTACCTTAAAAGTATTTCCTAGTGAAATTATGTAAGAAACTTAATCCAGAAACCATTATACTTATTATCTACCAATATATGTTATATGTAAAAATAAGTGAATTAAAATTAAAAACTTGAAGAAGTGGCAAGTTGTAAGTTATTGATTCTAACCAGTAAGTATGTTAACACTTTATTTTCTGCAGAGCATGGAAAATACTTTAGAAGTTATAGAACATTTAACAAATAATGTCAAGGAAAAATTATCAGAGAAGCAGGCTTATTCATCTCAACTAAATAGAGAAACTGAGGAGCAGAAGCCAAAATTGGAGAGAGTAACTAAACAGGTATTGCTCTTTTTAAAAACTGACCTGTCATATTTATATATTTTGGAGTTCCAGATGGTAACTCCAAATCCTCCATCCATAAAAAAATATTAAGTTCTGGGAAGTAGTTTTAAATAATAACTGACTACTATTGAAAAAAAACAGTGTGCAAAACTCACCAAGGAAATCCGACTTTTGAAAGACACAAGAGATGAAACACTAGAAGAACAAGACATCAAACTTCGTGAAATGAAACATTTCCACAAGATCATTGATGAAATGCTAGTTGATGTCACAGAAGAAAATGCTGAGATCCGTATTATCCTTCAAACATACTTTCAACAGGTAACAACAGTACCTTTTAGCTAAAATATTTTTTAAACACTTAATGAAATAAACAATTTATGGCATTTATCATAAAGTGAAGCCTAATTAAAAATATTCTTTCTAAAATGCGGTGGTACTAATGATCATTATTGAATATTCTTTCAGAGTGGTTTAGAACTACCTACAGCTGGTTCAAAAGGCAGTCGCCAGAGTTCTAGATCTCATTCACAGACTTCACTGTTATCAACAAGGTAAGAGGAAGGTTAAAAATCGTCTTAACTCTCTCTCCTGTGCAAATACTGCCACAGCCACTGGATCTGCCAGTGCTCTCCTTACCCTTACCCACCTTTCTATGTTAGTATCATGTATGCAGAGCACAGCCAGCAGAGCAAGACTCTTTCCTTCTGATTTCTGTCTAATGTCACAGTTTCTGTGAGGACATGGAGTGTTTTGTAACTTCCAGCTATTTCAGTAGGATAAAGCAGGGTGAAATTTTGGAGGTTACATCTTGCATGGTTAACCCTGAGTATGGGGAGAATTTTTTTTTTTTTTTTAATTTGAGAGAGTGAGCAAGCACAAGCAGGGTGAGGGGCAGAGGGACAGGGACAAGCAGATTCCCCGCTGAGCAGGGAGCCTGATGTGGGGCTCAATCCGGGGACTCCAGGATCATGACCTGAGCCAAAGGCAGCTGCTTAACCGACTGAGCCACCCAGGCGCCCCCAGGGAGAATTTTTTAAACCATTAAAAGGCAACTTAAATGTACAGACATATGGAGTATGATTTTTATGGTTAAAACCACATTATGTTTTAAGTAGTCAGAATTTTATTTCATTTTTGCTGCTTTATTTTGCTAAAAAGGAAATTATTCTTTACTTCTGCAGTGTAGTTTTATCCAGAATTCTATCAGGTACATTGATATTTAATCAATCCTCTTGTGCTTCCCTGACAAAATAAAAATTATTAATGATCCTAATTTTAAAATTCCCAATCTCCTATGTTCAATAGCCATTTACTTTTCACTTGTCCAGCGAGCTTTCAGAAAATAAAAGGGACATCCTGAAAGACAGTGTTTAAGTAGAACAAAACTGTTTCTACATAAACATGGTAAGCAGTCACCTAAATACCGCTGTATTAATATTTTTAAATCTTAGCATTTCAGAATTGTATAGCTATAGTTATGCTTTTCAAATGACCGCACCGCTTTATCCTGTCATTAGGCCTCATTTTCTTCTTTAGCTTAGATTACATAACCTATTATTGTAGTCACTCTCGCCAGCACCCAAATTCCCATGGCCCTTTTTTATGCTTAATGATTTTTGCAAACCCTTTTTAATGTTTAATGATTCCACTTTTTTAAAATGATTCCACTTCTAAACTGATTATGGTTGAAAATATTTTTCTCATATAGAAACATTTGTTGAACTAGTTTGAAACTATGTTCATTACTTTTCTTTGAACTAATTTTTTGACATTAATGGTTATGTTTTTAAAATTTAGTAGTAGTATTACACTTTCTGATCTCTTTAATTCGTTGTGGGATTATGGTATCTTTTGTCATTAGCGAGGGGGTCTTTACTAATAGATTTTGAATTAAATGTAAAATAGTGCTGTTTTTCTTTTCCCGTAGGTCCTCCAGAAGTTCCACAAGCACTGCCTCTCAGACTTCTATTAAAGTATTAGAGCTGAACTTCCCAGGCTCCTCTTCAGTGACTGGCAATATTTCTAGGCCACCAAGTGCTACCAGTGGCTCCAGTAATGGTAAAAACAAAAAGGGCAGCAAATAAACATTTTAATCTCTTTTGTATAAGTTGTAAACAGAAAAACAGTGAATTAAGATAGTGAATTCCACCCTATGCTTTTGGGTGCTGTGCAGTGGTAAGAGAGAGGCCCACTGAAATCGTGTTAGAAATATGCAATAACTAGACGAAAGCTGACCCAATGGAAAATGTGAAAACTGAGTTTAAAAAAAAGTCAAGCAATTTAGGTTCAAATAAGCCAAAGAAATGCTTAATTTTCTTAGCTTTTGCCATACTGTTTTCTTCAGAGAAGGAAAGCAGTAATAGCAGATTCTTTAACAAGGCTACATGTTTTATAAGCATAGAGAAAATGATGTTTTTCACTGTTATTTTGATGTTTGTTAGATTAGAAAACAGGTTGCTTCAGTATTTCATGCTAGCCATGAAACTACTTCAATTCTAATATAACACCATCCTTCAGGAAAAATCTGAAGATTCACTGTCCTGTGAATAGTTTATAATACTAAAATTCTCATTTACCCTAGAAAATCCTAAAATTAGGTTTGATTTAGTCAAAGAAACATGTTTCTTGGACTTCTGGGGGAGGAGTCTATTAGTATCTTCTTTTGGTATGATTCAAAAATTTTTTTAAACAAAAAAATAGCATTTATTCCCCCCCCCAATAATGGGAAAGAGCACTGCATATCAATCAATAAAAATACAGCTTAAATTTCTAGGAATTGCTCAACTCTGATCTTGAAAGAAGTCAAACACATTAAACATTTTGTTTTCAAGATACAACCAAGCATAAAGAATAAGAATGTTCAAGACATTTTTTCCCCAAGACCTTCTTGATGTAGTAGACACAGAGCTAGGTGTGATTTGATTTGCAACAGGAACCCCATAAATTTACATTGGAGGTAGACTACCAGATTTAGAAAGTTATTCCACTTAATACCTTATAGAACATGAGCCCAGTATTTTCAACTCTTGGAATATAGTGTGGAGTACGATTATGTTATAAAACTCACTTTTAAATAGTTATATATATGTATATGCTTAGAAACTATATACCTAACATTTCTCCTTCAAACCTTGAAAGAATTTGTCACAGCAGTTATTGTTTAGAAGTGTCATTTACAGTTCCTTCTGAAAGGTAGTAGTGGCAGTAAACCTGTTTTTCCTGATCATTATTTAAACATTTTATTATTTTTAGAAATAGCCAGCAAATGGTATAGCCAAGTCCAATGATTAGGATAATTTTTTTGTAAAACATGGCTCTAAATGCATGAGATTTAGAAGATCTAGAAACTGATTAATTTTATGGTCACTGTGTGTTCACTCAAGTTCTTATTCTCTGCACTGTATTACTTTATAGATTACTTGGAACTTGCAATTCAATATTAAACACTGTGTTTTATGGAGGCAGGGATTGTCTTACTAGCTCTATGACCTTAGGAAAGTTGCTTCTCTGTGCTTTTTTCCTTGTTTGTAATCCTGAGACAGTAAGAGTTACCTACACCACAAGTTTACTGAAATAATAAAATATATACAAAATGTACAGGCCCTGACATAGGAACCGCACACAACTTCTACCTATTACTGAGTCACCACCCAAAGGCTAGCACAGTATTTGTGGAATGGTTAGGCTCTAGGCCAGCATATTTAACTCTACTAAATAAACAGTTCCAACCTCATGTGTATAATGCTAAATGGCGACACAGGGATCAAACCCATTATCTCCAAATGTGGAGAGTTATCTTAACATCCACCTATTGTGTTAGAAAGTTATTTGTGGAAGCCGAGACACAGTCTGGGTGTGTACAAACTACAGACATAATGGTAAGGAAAAAAACTGCTGAAGATAATTACTAACAATTCTTGGTAAGTCAGTCCCCAATACTCTTTTGCTGTGGTGGGTTTCCTGAACACATCCTTAGAAACTGGCTTGTATACTCTCTTCAAGTTCAGTATGTCCCAGGAAAGAAACTCTGGGAAAGACGGAATTCCGAAGTTCAGGCAGGCCTACGTAAGGTACTATCCTAATTTTCTTGTACCTGAATGTAACATTAAGCCACAAAGACACCTTGGAAAATTATAGTGCTGGTTGATAGTGATGCTCAGAGATTTTAGTAAATAAAATGGTGTATGTAAAATACCGAAGATGTACTATCAATTCCTAAAGGTTAAAGACCACGTCGAGATAATTTTCACTCTTTACAAAAACCACTGTGTACGACTATGCAGGGATGACACAGGAGCTATTAATACACAAAACAAACCAGGGACTCTTTTAAGATGAGTTTCTTGGTACAAAGATGAATGAGTGACCTTTCTGCTGCTATTACCCATGGTTTTTGACCAGTTTCTTTCTCTGTTCCACTGTAAAACAAACTTCAGCTTTTTCATTAGGCTCCCAACACTAAAGTCTGAAGGCCACAAACAGGACATACCCAGTTAGAATGATTTAGAGACATAGCATTAAAGGCCTGTTGTTACTTGGTGTCTAGAATCTGAAATTGGAAAGATTCTAAAGACTGTTACAAATCAACACCATGACTCCTATCTCTATCTCCAAATCTCTTTTCAAATTTGGGATGATCTTTATGATCTGTCACTTCTTCAGCTCTAGTTGCTGGAATTTATTGAGTAAAACCAGGTTTTGTTGGCCTTGTCATTTATTCAGACACTAAGAAAGGAGGCATCAAGGGAAGTGGTTAGGAGAGCTGTACTGAAAGAAGAGGAAAGACAGGCCAGCTCTAGGCTAATTAAAAACATGCCCAGTGCCCTCCCAACTGGACATATGTAATACTAGGAGTTTCCCAATTTTCTTTCTCTTAGGGGAAAACCAGAATTATAGTGTGTTTCTCTTCCCATTGCTGTTTTTGCTAAAAGGATTCTTTGTTATTCTGATCTAATTTTGCCTGGTATATAGTCTCTAAGGGTCTTGACAATATTTAAAGTTAAGAAATTTCTTAGGGCTATACCACTAACAGTAAGGTTTAAAAAAAGAGAGAGAGAGAGTGAGAGAGAGAGAAATAAGCAAAATGGGCCCCTATCCAACTTTCATGGCTTTATTCCTAAGGTACTTGTTAAGCTGGCACACAAACCATTTATAATTAAATCAAGCTTTAGAGGTCAATTAGGCAAGACAGATAATCTGTATATAATGTTAGAAGTTATACAAAAAATTTGATATTTAAATAAATGATCAATATAAAATGGTACTTAAGGAACAATCAAATACTGTGTATCTCTTTCAAAAGCTGAGGGAAAAGACAGAATTTAACAGAAAAGACAGTGGAATAATTTTTGAAGAAAACAATCCAAGTGTTCAATGAACAAATTTAATTTTCTCTCAAGCAGCAGGATAAGGTGGACCCAAGGAATTCTCACACACTATAATACAGTGAGGAAGCAATACTTCGAGAATTATCTTTAGGTGAAGTTTAAATCATCACAGTAAGAAATACTATTCAGAAACATACACATGAAAAGCCTAAAAAATCAAGCTGTGAGGAGACCCACAACTGAAACAAATATGCTGAGAATAGCTAAAAAGCATCTGCTTTCTGCAATCTCTACAAATAAAATAGCTTTAGGAGCAGAGATTCTTCTGGACTAGAAGACCCAAAACTTTCATAAGTAGCCTTTTGTGTAACAGTTCCAAGTCCCCTGGCATATTAATTTTTTGGCTTATTTCCTTTTTCTTTCTCAAATGCAGCTATCTGATTAAATATATTGAGTAAATTTTGAGGTAAATTTTTTTTAATTCCACTTTCTGACTGCTCTTTGCTATTTAGTCCATCTGCTTCTGGAACCTCTGTTTTAATGTCCTCCTCATAATTATCCTCTATTTCATATTCTCCTTGATTTTTATTTAACGGGTATCTTTGCTCATGTCTACTGAAATCACGTGATCCAGAGTAAGAGTATTTTTTATATTTTTCGACTGACTTATAAGAGTAGTCTGAGCTTGCTGGTGAGGTGGAATGCCTCACGGAACCTGGCTCCCACCTTCTATAGTGCTCTTTTCTTCCCTCTGTATCTTTTTCAAATCTTCTATAACCATAAGTTTTCACTTTGTCTTCTGAATTCCTATAAAAGGAATCTGAGGAATCTCTTCTACTGGAAAAATGTTTTTCTGATTTATATGGTTTTTCTGTTTTGCTACTACTTGCCTGAGTATAAAAATCTCTTGGATCTTCAGACCTACCTCCAAAATCATCCGGAATTTCAACTGAAGATGAAGAGAGAGGGCATCTATCTTTCTCTTTTACCTGTTTCTTTTGATAAGGTAACCTGTCCTGCTTTTCCAGTAGTTTTTCCACTTCTTGTTTTTGGTTAAGAAAAGATGCTAAAGTATTGGTTGGAACTGGGAAGCACTCATCTTTCCTATTCTGATCTATCTGACTTGAGGAGGCCTTAGCTAAATGCCTTTTGGAACTTCGAGAAGACTCTGAACGGTTCCTCTTATGTTTCTTATGCCTTTTGTGACTGGAAGAGGAAGAGGATGATGATGATGAAGAATCAGATTCATCACCAGAAGAAACACTTGAAGAGGAAGAAGTTGATTTTCTTCTTTTCTTCTTTAGCCTAAAAAATATAGGTAACCCATCAAATATGTTAAGTATAAAAATGTTCTCGATTATCCATAAAGATTCTAGTCCTACTTTGTTCTCTTTAAAGGTTTCATAAAAGCTGTGAGTTTAGATAAGCAATTACTATAATAATCTGTTACTACAATATCCAATTCTACTATCAGGCATGACTTTTGGGAAAAAATACTGTGTAGACAACTGTCACTGAAAGCAAATCCATTATTTCTGAAGACACAGTCACATTTCCAACATTGTCTAAAAAATTTAAGCCCATCTGAATACATAAAGGAGAGAAATGAAGTTTTATATCTGGCTACCTCTAACATATAGTTTCTCCATCTCAGCACTATTGACATTTTCAGCTGAATAATTCTTTGTTGGAACATAGGGTGATAGTAGGGGTGGGGGTATCACTGTAGGATGTGTAGCAGCATCCCTGACCTCTATCCACTAGATGTTAGTACCACTCCACCAGTTATGATGACCAAAAATGTCCCCCCCGTTGAGAACCACTGCTCTAGTTCTAAAACATTTCTCCCTAAAATACAGATAATTAAAACTATCATATATTTTAAGATTTTTTTTTCTTTCTTTCTTTCCTTTCTTTTGCAGAATTCTACCTTTAGATTCCACTTTGCTTAATTTCTTCTACAGAAAAATTTGTGGTACACATACTTACAAAGTATCACTGATTATGATTCAATACTTTTTTTTTTTTACTTACTTTAACCTCCACATGGCACTTTGGTTCAATTCAGTAGTTGCTTTAAGTTAAAAAATACTGAATATCATAGTTTACCTTTTCTCCTCTTTTAAGAGCTTACGCAACTTTTCTGCACTTGTTTCTATTTTCTTTGTTTTCTGCTTTTCTTCCTTTTCAGCTTGTTTTTCTCTTAATTCCAAAGATTTCTTTTAGAACCCAGATATCGGAAAAAACCACACGTTAAAAATAGCAGAATATATAAAACCCAGTTTTCAAAAGACCACCCCCCAACCAGAAACCAAATGGGGTATACCCAAATCACCATATATCCAGCAATAAGTATTTTTAACATGTAAAAATTAATCATACAAGTGTTTGGCATTAATCATTGGAATAGCCAGAACAGCATTGAGGACCATATTGCAGTTGGTATTCCATGAAAAAAGGGGAAGCCATTGCATTGGTACCCATGACCCAGAGTGCAAGAAAGGGAGAAAATAAAATACATAATAAAATACATGAAAAATTATTAAAAAAAAAAATTGAAAAATTTAGACAGGACACAAATTTTATAAATAAAATTCAAATAAATTCCATTAAGGTGAATTGAGGGAGGAATCACCATGTTCAAATACAAACCATTTAAAAAATAGCACAGCCCAGTTGGACGCATGATTACATAAGAGATCATTTTCCAGTTTGAGGATGGGGATGAGCAGCACCAGATGTCACAGACACAGCAGCAATGGTCCAATTCAGAAGAAAATGCATGAGAAAACATCATCATCAGTATTACAGGAAAAGGCAGTACAAAATATTTCTCAAAGAGGTTTTTATAATTAGCTCAATTTCAGAAACAACACTGAATTTGTAACCACCAGGAAAGCTCACTACAAGGACAGTTCTCAAAACCACATACCACAGGTAGGCAGTAGGGATTTTCTCATAGGGCTATTTTTACTTTTGAGTACCAACAAAAAAGAAAAGGCACTATGAAGTAATGTCAAACCCAATTAGGAAAAGTTGTATCTAAAAACATGCTTTTCGCAATGCCTTGACTAAGTAATCTAGAATAGTATTCCCTATAAGAAAGTTAAGTTTTGGCATCAATTTCAAATATTACTAAATTTCTAAGAGGAAATAAAGAATCACCTGCATATATTTATGAAGCTTCTGCAAAGCATCCTCTGCATCTTTAAAAGTCTCATCCAAAGCCAAAGCTTTCTTGTAGTAACTTTCAGCATTTAAAAACTTGTCTTCTTCTTCTAACCTAAATTTGAAACAGAGATTTAGCTTTTCATAAAAACAAAAAAATCCCCAAATATGCATATAGGTCAGAAGCTTAATATGAGAGAACTTATTAGAGAAAAACCATGTTTGGTAACATTTTCCAAATTGAGCAGTACCTAAATCATGTGCGTTTTACTGCTATTTCTTTGGTAAAAAGACCACATCAAAACAAAAAATCTAAACTCATAGAGAACAGATTGGTGGTTGTGTGGGGTTGGGAGGGCGCTGGTGAAATGGGTAAAGGTGGTCAAGATATACAATCTTCCAGTTAAAAGATAATTAAGTCCTGGAGAGGTAATGTATAGCATGGTGACTATAGTAATACTATACTATATATCCGAATACTGCTAAGAGAGTAGATTTTAAAAGTTCTCACAAGAAAAAAAAATTGTAACTGTGGGAATGATAGATGTTAACAAAATGTTGTGGTAATTATTTTGCAATATATACATCCAACAAATCATAATGCTGTACATCTAAATGTAATATAATGTTATAGATCAGTATATCTCAATTAAAAAAGGTAGGAATTCATTACTGGTAACTAAGGCCATATTATATGTCCAGCATTGGGATTTCAGTATGATATATGAAAACATGATTAGCCAATGTCTTCTCTAAATTTAGTGTAATCTTGAGCTTTAGCACAGAATTACTGAGGTTGGCTTTTCCTAGTAGTTTATGAAGAATCTTCCTTTTGGCAGAAAAAATTTCCCAGAAAATTCACTGATGAAGTTGGAAATACCAACACATATATCTATACTACAACTAGCTGGTAGAAAGAATTATTAGATGAAACTCATGTCTGTATATGAAAAATCAAAATTAGAAAGTTTGTATACAGAGCAGAAAAGGATTTGTAAAATATTTTCAGTTTTTGAAAGTAGGAAAAAGTTAACAAAAAAAAGTGACCCTCCCCCCAACAAAAAACCCAACCCCACAAAAACCCAATGGCTTCAATGGGATCACTTTTGTATCAGACTGGATATGGGCAGTAAGGGACCAGCTGAAGACTATTAACATTTCTGGCTTGGATAGCATATAGATCATGTCGCCATCCACTCAGCCAGAAGACATCAATATGCAGGTAATAAGACAGCCATATTTTAGTAACTGTCTACATAGTGAGAAAGTAAAAAGCTGCTCCAGTCACTTGGGTCTAAACAGAAGTTCTTGAGTTAAAGACAAATACTGCAAAAAACTCCTTAATTTGGAATTCTGGAATGATCATACAAACTGGAATAATTAGGCAAATTCATGAAACAGAAAAATGATAATTCTATTTAAAAAAATTAGTTGCAAAAAAATGCTATTGTTAGCAGGCGGTTATTAAAATTACTTATATTGGAATATTATGTTTCTTCACAATATTTTCTGAATTAGACTAGCCTGTTAGTCATTAAATATTTATGATACAACTACTATGCCAGGTATTATGCCAGTGTATCAGGACAGTAACATAAATTTCAGGGTTTGTTCTTAATGATTTGCTCTTCCATCTAATCCGAATTGGTGGATTTTATTGCACAGGGCAAACAGCAAACATTCACAGCCAACATAACAGCAAAATATTCACAATTAACTACAGAACTCTCAATTCATATTTCTGGCATTATACTATTAGAATGATGAAATGAATTAGAAATCAAATTCCTATTGAAACAAAAACTTATCGTTTATGTCTAAGAAAAGAATACTTAATTTCCTGGACCTTTACATTTATATTTCTATGTAATGAGAATAGATGTTCAGAACAATAAACTCAAGATGCTAAAATATCTCCAACCTCCAATCACAAAGAACTTCAGTAATATGGAAAAAAAAGACTAAAAAGCTTAAAGAGGACTATATTTAAAAAACATTTTCAACCAAAATAGAAACTAAGGGTGTTTTGAATTCAGTGAGTTAAAGATGCTATTTCCTTGTGTTAAGTTCAAGATTTTATTTATACTGGTTGGTTGAGCATGAGATCTCTACTTAAATTTTAAACAAAATCTGATACTTACTGCCCTCCTCTTTCTACAAGTGTCTGGCAGAGGTATTTTCTTGCATTCCTATGAGTTGGACAGTTTTCCAATGCAAGCTCAAAATCTTCTATTGCTTTGTTCAGACTTCCTTTTGTTGCATATCTAGAGATAGGAAATTAGAAGAATTTATCTTGTGAGCTATTCATAAATCTTGTACACATTTACCTTATCAATATTCCTTAAAAGCCATGGTTCACTTACAATGCTCCACGAGCTACCAAAGCTTCCACATTTTGTTTGTCTATTTCCAGAGCCTTATTGTATTCATTCATAGCATCTACATGGCGTCCGACCTTAAAATAATCAACTCCAATCTTCACACTAAAAAGACATTTGTAAAGCATCACAGACATTTCTCAGAATATCCAAACTTAATGTTAGCATGGATACATTTTTAAAAAACAAATTTAATGTGGTTAATGTTTAGCCTTCAATACTCTCAATATATGTAGGAAGTATCCTGCCTTTGGATAATCTCATAACAAGTATTTATGAAATCAATGTATCAATATACTAATTCCTTTTGAAAAACATGGAAAATGTTGGTTAAAACAAGTCTGTTAAGTTTACGACATAACACAATTTACACCTATAAAAAAGCTAATGTCAAAAGGCATCATTTTAATTCATTTATAAACAAATTTGGTCTTAATTATGACTTAAAAATGCCTGCCTTATTCTTTTTTTTTAAAAGATTTTTATTTATTTATTTGACAGAGACAGCCAGTGAGAGAGGGAACACAAGCAGGGTGAGTGGGAGAGGAAGAAGCAGACTCCTAGCGGAGGAGCCTGATGTGGGACTTGATCCCAGAACGCTGGGATCAGGCCCTGAGCTAAAGGCAGACGCTTAAGGACTGCGCCACCCAGGCGCCCCTGCCTGCCTTATTCTAACCTTTAGACTAGATAATGCAGTTGTTGAAAGACAAAAAGTTTCCATACCATTTTAAAGCCCAAGATGCAGACTGTTTCTTTCTTAATGCAGAAGCAAAATCATCTTCAGAGAAGTTTTTGCTATTCAAAGAAAATAAAAGTCAAACTATATACTTTTTTTTTGGTAACAATACTTTACTCTGAAAGATAAAAATTCAACACTGAAAAAGTAAATCCCAGGCAAGAAATTTATATTCCATCCACAAAAGAGTATTTTTTTTTCAAATTTTTATTTAAATTCTAGTTAGTTAATATATAGTGGAACATTGGTTTCAGGAGTAGAATTTAGTGATTCATCACTTCTACATAATACGCAGTGCTCAACACAAGTACCCTCCTTAATACACATCACTCGTTTAGCCCATCCCCCACCAACCTCCCCTCCATCAACCCTGTTTTTCTTTATATCAAAAGTCCCTTACAGTTTGCTTCTTCTCTTACAAAAGAATATTCTTGAACTCTCAGGAATGACTATTATTATTATTATTTTTTAAAAGATTTTATTTATTTATGTGACAGAGAGACAGCCAGCGAGAGGGAACGCAGCAGGGGAGTGGGAGAGGAAGAAGCAGGCTCCTAGCGGAGAAGCCTGATGTGAGACTCGATTCCGGAATGCCGGGATCACGCCCTGAGCCGAAGGCAGACGCTTAACGACTGCGCTACCCAGGCGCCCCAGGAATGACTATTATTGTTAAATAGTATTTTAAACATAAAATTCTTAAAAACTCTCTGCATCTTTCTCTACAAATGTAATCACAACAAACTCCCTTCCAGAAGGAAATGGGATCTCCTAGTTCATTCATTCTTTGGCATATTGCTGCCAGCAGGCTTAGAATAGCCAAATATGTCTCTCAGTTATATAGCTTTTGAGCTCAGCACCATTTACCTTTACCACTTAATAATAACTAATTTACTATACCTTTGTAAGCCTCTCATTAAAGACGGTGGATTAGATTCATCTATTCCTAGTTTTCCTAGGAGGAATTCAACTACTCCTGGATTAACAAATCCCAAGGAACTCTGCATGATATTTTCATAGGATTCCAAAGAATTGCTATTTAATTCAACACTTCTCCTTAAAAAAACAAAACAAAAACAAAACACACAACAAAAATTTAGAAATGACTAACAAAATTAGCACATCCAAAATTAGCACAATAGTATTTCTATTAAAGAAATACTCATATCATTTTTATATATGAAGGTGTGATAATATTATTTTGGTTTCTTTTACTTAAAGGTTATAAAAATGAGTACATTTTGAAATAAGAAATTTATCTTCTACCTTGCCAAAAATTGGACACAATTTGCTAGTTTTTAATCAAGAAAACTGTTTTGCATTAACTTCTTTAAATAATGTAGATAGATTACCTGTAGTATAAAGGAAGCTCTTCAGAACTAATTACACCTAATTTAATACCAGATAGATGTGGTGGAAGAGATGAGCTATACAGAGATACCGCAAGCTTTTCATGGTATCTGTCAATATCTTTGATTCCAGCTTAAAAAAATAAGGAAACTAAGCTGATTAACAAGAAAATGCAAAACATAAACACACATAAATCTTTCCAAACACTACTCATTAGACAGATTTTCAAAATTAATATAAACAAAAATCTGACAACTGTTACTTTTTTATTAATATGATGAAACTGATCACCTCGAATAATGTCACCGGTTTGGTAATATGATAAAGGATCCCCGTGGTTACTATGAGAAGGTACATCTCTTAACGGACAAAGAGCCTGCAATGAGAAGTATCTTAAAAATGCCAGACATTTCATTCTTTGGTGAGAAGTATCATCTTTTATCCTAGTTGTTCAGTACAATCAGCTAATAGTTGACAAGAATGTTAAAAAAACAACTAGCACTCTAAAGTCTAAATTTAAATAAGGATTTTAATTATAAGCAACTCCCGTGCCCAAACACAGTAAAACAAGTTTTCTGGTTCAGTTCAAAAACTAAAATCTCATGAAATTTACTATTAGTTTCAGGAACCAAATAGACGTATGGATAACAAAACGAGGATATTTTATGCCTCTTAAAAACAAAACTAAAACTGTGAAGAAAGTACGAGAATTCCAATGAAAACTAAATGCTAGTTCTCCAAAGTTTATGTCTGTTATCCAGTCTATCCTGCTTTTTCTTCCCCTATCATCTGCCTTGACAGACAGCAAATATCAAACCTTTTAAATTGACACACTATTTCAAATTCAAGACAATTCATCTTGGGCAAAGTATCTTATAAAGTACATGTACAAATCATTTACATTTAACTACTGTAAATATAAAAATAAGAAATTTGTTTTCAAATTATCCACATGCAGGTATCTAACTCCAAATACTAAATAAGTGAGAACATGTTATGCTCGAAGAAATAAGCCTGGAATACCAATCAATCTCACTATATTCACTGACATCTCTGAGCATTTAAAGAAAGACCCTATCCCTGCCAACCAAAGGGACCAAATAAACCCCCCAAAACCAGAAAGAGGACTAAACTATCTAAGTAACTAGATCACCGTTAATAACTTTTTAAAAAGAAAACATACTTTATTTTTCTCCAATTAATATTTCTTTCTAGAAACTATGTCAGCAGGATACACCCAAGTACAACTGGATGCAAAGACATAATTCTTGCATTGAGAAGGACTCTTAAAAACAGAAGCAATCAAATAACTGAAAAGTAACTCACTGTTATTTCTAAGTGAGATATATCTCTTATGATGCCACTGCCTAAACAAATCAACACCATGAAAAACCCAAATTCCCGAATGGAACTAATTCTTCCAATCACTATATCACCACGCTCAATATCTCGGAAAAACAGCTCTCTCCGGTCCATACTAGGTATCTCCATGAACTGCTCTAAAGGTGGCATGACTGCATAACCATCTGAAAAAAAAAAATTAGCAAAATTACGAGAGCACTGTACTTTGCTTCATCTCAGGTGCAGTGAAATACCCCAAACCGCAATCAAAATATTTTAATAAAACTCACCTTCATTGTCTTCATTTACTTCAGAAATTGCAGGTGCATCTGATTTCCAGGAAAGCGCAAAAAGCAAATCCGCTTTTTTGGAAATGAATTTTTGTATTTCAATGTTGTCAACTTTCTTCTCTTTTCTTAAAAGGAAACAAAATTTAAGAAAACTGGTTTATGGGTAAAACTTTTCAGTACGTCCAAGCTTATGCTCATGATTTTCATCGCCCAATCGGGTCATCCTAAACTCCGGGCCGTACATCCTCCGATAAAAAGTTTTAATCAGGGATTCTCTCATTCAACCAGCCTGTAGGTGGAGGGCGAGGAAAGTTAAAAAGCAACTCCCGAAGCTCCAGATAACGAAGCCTAAGGGATTTTGGCTAAAAACTCCAAGCTTCTACTAGGCAGTACCAAAGAAAAAGTTCAGCCCACATCCCCCCCGTCCCCTCACACCCAGAGCGGGAACCCTCCACCAACCAGCCCTCTGCACCAGCGCCGCAATCCTCACGTGCTCGCGGCCGCGGCTCGGCTCGTTCTCGACTCAGCCACCCGGCGGCGGTAGTGGGGCCTCACCTGCGTCCCCTCCCCCGTCTCGCAGCGGCGCCGCTGTCCCATTACCTGCCCAGTAACTGCTGCTGGGGCGGCTGTCCCCGAGCAGGCTCGGCCGCCGACCCTAGCAGGCTCCGGAAGTGCGGATTGTCCTGCTGTTCGCTCCGGAGCAGGGAGAGCAGTGACGGCCCGTGGTAGTTCAGTGACTGCCGCAGAAGGTCCCGGTCCATGGCTAGAGATTGCTGGACCCAACGACAGGTGGGCTGCTAGCCCCCCCCTCCCGTTTCGTACCCACTACTTCAGCCTGGTAGAACCGGGGGCTGAGGAACGAGCCTGGAAGCCGCCGGAAGCACACATCACAGACACTTACACAGTTGTCTCCCGGAAGCGTTCCGGGATCGCCCCAAGCGGCGGCGCGGAGGAGCTGCGCGAAGGAGCTCCGCCTCGGTCTCGCGAAAGGCAGCGAGACTACGGAAGCCGGAAGCGCGGGGTTAAGCATTTCCTGAGCTAAGGGCTGCCTATCGCTACGAGGTAGTGATGTGTGAGAAGTTTGTTTTTTAAAAATTTCTGTGATGTTATTATTACGTTGAGGTAGCCCGGGCTCTAATCTAGACTAAATAATAATTCGTCCACCTATTTAGTGAGGCGCTTCTAAGTGCCAGTGCCAGGGTGAGAACCCCAAACGAGTTACAAAGGTTTTTCTTCAGAGTACTCGCTGGATGGGTCACTATCTGCTTCTCGGACATAACCACATTAAAATGACGGCTTTGGGGGATTTCTTGGCATTCCAAGGCCAGAAGAAAGGAAAGATACTTACATTTATTTAGCACCGGAATTGTGTTCTCCATCCATACTCCATTCACTGTAGTGATTTTTAGAGTTAGCTTAAAATCAGAATGGCTTTAATATCTAGACATATGCATATATGCATTCTTTGTTATTTCTGTAGTTTATTTAAGTGGCTTCTAAAAACTAGTGCGCATAAGATTTACAGCGTAGTGTTGTGTACATTAAAGTCAGTGTACTGTATGTATGGATAAGTCAAGTGATTTACAAAGGTAATTGTGATTTAGGCTTTCTCCCCCTTAGTTACTTACTTGAGAACCTAACTGCTTTAACTCGTTATACTCTGATTTTAGAGATTGAGGAAACAGGCCCGAGAGTCTCAATAACTAGCTCAATGTCACCCACCTGGTAAAAGGTTAGAGTTAGGATTCCAACCTCGGTCTTAATAGATCTTCAGAGACACATTGGTGGAAAGAGTGTA
>NW_024426552.1:82480237-82545952 GCF_017311325.1 Ursus maritimus
TATCATATAAAAGGCCTAACTTCTCTGATTTGAGATAACATGACTTTCTTTTATTTCACTACATTAAAATCTGTACCACTTAAATATGTATAGTTTAGTACAGTCCTCTCGAACAAAAATAAAGGGTAGCAGTTATTCTGCCTCCTCTCCAGCTATGTGTTTTCACACGTCTCATCACCTATAGAAAACCCAGTCCAGAATATAGTGTAATGCATCCACACTATTTTGTGAAAAATCCAGACAGTTTACTGAGACTTAAGAAGATGCAACAAAGAAGGATGCAAGTTTAAAAGATAATACATTTCAAGCCACTATGGGCACAGCAGGAAAGTTTACTCAGTGGTACCGACTGATTCGTGTTAAGCTATAGCTCTAGAGAATGGCTATTAGGAAAGAGGGTGTTGTCACTGAAAGCCAACTCACAAAAATGAACTATATAGACATTCTGGTAAGTTATATGATTTTAGTTAGAGTTGATCCGTAATTAAGGATCTAATTATCTCTGGACGGACTGAGAAGCCCAGTATCTGAGAACCAGACCCCAGATAGTGGCACTTTGTCTGAGAAGGCCAACTTGTGAAGCCGTTCCTGAGTAGAACATGCCTTCATCACTACGGGATCTGTCTGTTGTTTTTCCTAATTTTAACACCAGAGTATACTCCAACCACCCCATGTCTTGAATATCTAAAATTGCTGTGGTGTGACCATGGACATAGGAGAAAGTAGCTGCTTTTAGAGGGTAAGCAGTGTTCATCAAGAGTGAGATTTATCAAATGCTTGCTGCATACATAGTAGTGATGGAGGAAAAAACCCCACAAACTTCAAGCAGGTGTAACCAAAACTCAGGCTGGGTCCTATCTTTGGTTGGTGCTGGCCATAAATGTTGGTAGTCGCTGTAGTTAGGGGCCAGAGGCAACCTTATTTTTCACTTTCCAAATACTTCTCCCACAGCATGAGATTAGGCCTTTTACAGTTACAGATGGGTTTGAATTAACTTTCTGTTGGGATAGATACCTTTGATTTTGGAGGGGACTGAGCACTGGATTGTTGACGTAGGACTGGAGGAAGTGAGGAGAGGAAGTGAGGGGTATTAGTTTTGCATTTCATTTTGGAGAAACTAGGCCCACATACAGGATTTCTCAAGGTGGACATAGACAGAAAACACTTTTTTTTTTCACTTCTTGCTGTAATTATTTTGTTTACTGGTGTGACCTTTAAAAGAATCTTTTAAAAATCTTTTTCGAGAAGTTTTCCAGATTAAGCAGTATGAATAATCAAGTGACTATATGGGAAGAAAAGAGGGTAGGGCATTCAAGACAGTCATATCTTTGGTGTCTGGATCTGGGGCCTATTTTTATTGTGATATTAAATTCCATTTTTAAATAAACACATTTATACATCTTTTAACAAACACCCTCTAGGCCTTGGAGATATAAAGATGAAAAAAACTCCTGATTCTTGAGTGATACACAGTCCAATAGAGGATTAGACATAAGAAGAAATGGGGCACATGGTAAGTACTATTGTTGTGGACACTATTAAGTGTCTGCTTAGATCCCTTATTTTTCCTGGGGGATGAGGTGGTGGGAGTTGATGGGGGTAAGAGAGGAAAGGGGGAGGCAAGTATGTGCTTTCCAGGAGGAGGGAGCAATATAATCAAAGCAGAGATGTGAAAAAATGAGATGTGTTCTGGAGACGGCAAGTGTGAAATTGAGGTAGGTAGGGATATTAGTTATGGACATTTTAGTTATGTGTATCATTTCAGGTAGGCTATATATTGGTGGGAAGAGACCCCCATTTCCTCTTTGTGAGAATGCACACACACACACACACACACACACACACACACACAGATTAAATGCTTGACTTATTTAGCAAAGAACATAAAAACTTAGCCAGAGCAAGGTAGCCACAAAAAGCAAAGGCAAAAGCAGCTTATCTCAAAGTAGCTTTTCTTGGATCCCCCCAAGTTTCCCAAAATAGCATACAGAGCTGCTAGTGACACGATATGCAAAAGACGAAGTCTGTCTGGATCTCAGAAACTTCTATATTGCTACATGGGAAGGACTCACACAAATAATCTCTGACTATATATGAAATCTGTAGACAGGTTTTTTGTAGTTCTTGATTCTGATATAAATAATCTTAAAAAGCCTCATCCTCGCCTGGATTTAAGGATGAGATGTTTGTATCAAGGAAGTGTGGGTAGACCCAGATAAGACCATAAGGGTATGTTAATACTCTCCCTTTAATTTTTCAGCAATTCTTTTCCCAATTTTTTTCTTTAAAAAGTCCTTTTTTTTTTTATTATTACTTAAGCCAGCTTGAGTAAATTTATGGTTTGGAATGAGAGGAATCTTGACTGTACTAGGAAGCCACCAACTAGTAGCTTCTGCTGTTCCTACTCTGCCATTTAAAAAAATAAAAAACAGATATGGAAAGGTTAAGAATTTGTTCAAAAACTAACTTTAGAATCCACATTATCTTACTGAATATCTAGTACTCTTTCTACCGTGCCATACCATCTAGAGGGTCAGCTGAAACCATGCTCTTTAAGAATATAGTTTGTAAATATATATTATGGAACGTATTTTATTTTAAAAATATCTATTATTATGTTAACTTCTAAAGATAGCCTTGAACCTTTTTTTCCCTATAATGGGGCCACTTGGTTTCATTCATAAGCCCATGATGCAAGAGGCAGCTTTGCTTCCACAGAAGGTAGTAGCTTTGTTCTATTCAGAGTTAAATTTGGAGTCACCCTGGGTTAACTCAGGGAAGAAGTGCAAAGTATGGCTAAATCAGCCCAAAAATTCGTCCTCATTATTAGAGAAATAATTCAGACTTCTTCTGATAAGGGTTCACTCATCCAGTAGTCTTTGTTTGAAAGGATTATACCACCTTCTCTTATTATTTTTCATATCACAGATTAACACATCTCTTTAAGAAAAAGATTGTCAAATATTTATCCACATGAGGGTGCTGTAAGATCATTGTGGGTATCAAGTTTTCCATCTTTTACCAGAAAACCTACTGCCAATTAAACAAGGATTCAGGGATTGGGAATCGCGACCTACAGTGTAGAGTCATTTTAAGATAGTTGTGTCTCTAACACCTTCTCCATATTTTAGTTATTGGTAAATGTTTTAATGAGGATATTATTTTAATATAAGTTAGTTCATAGCTCATGGTCTAGGATCGATTAGCTCAGTAATTTTGAATTTTTCCAAGAGGAAAGATCACTAATTTTAGTTACAATTTAGGCCGGTTAGCTCTGAACTGACCCAGGGGTGAACATTGTACAACTCCGGGGCCGGGGAGGGGGGTGTTGGGGTTGTTGCATTTACATCATAATCCATGTGTGCCGAACGTGGCACTCCCAGAGACGTGTAATGCTGGACCACACACAGTGGCCATCTGCAGTGCTGTTCTCAGCCAGCCATTTTTTTTTTTCCATGTTTGTCTTTGTTTACAAAAAAGACTTGGAATAGGATGAGGATATTTCAGAATAAATCCATCATGATCGTTGGGGGGAAAAACAGAAAGACGTGTGCAATACATGGAGTAGGTCAATGTGCTTATCTTCAGGTACTTTGTCAGGACTGCTTATAAAGATACCAACGCACACATTTCTTAGATTCTCATTTTGTGGAAGTTTCTCAGAATACTGTGCCAACAGGGAACATATCAGGATTATAGCCAGGAACAATTGAAAGTTCGATGGTAAATAAACAGTATTCTTTGTCAATACGTTCTGGGTTGGTTTGATAACTCATTTTTAATGCAATTTGGACATTTCTTTGAAAAAGAGTAATTGATCACCTTTTAATTATTAAATAGTAACTTCTTTTATTTTATTGATGGCAGCACCAAAGGAGAATTTCAGAGACTAGAAATGTATTATTGGTTTAGTATATTGGTCTCTCCTTAATGGAATCCTTTGGAAGATCAAGCACATCTGGGTAAAGATTAAACTTCGATCCTACCCACTTTAGATACAACATTTGATTTTTGGTAGATATAAAGGGTCTGATTTCCAAAACCAATTAATTGAGTGAATAAATGAATGAATGAATGAATTCAGCAAAATTTATTGAGGGTTGGGCACTGTTTCAGATTTTAGGGATATAATATTGAAAAAATACACCAAGAGTCCTGCCTTTAAGAGATCATATGCTGGTAGAGGGAGATGATGAGCAATAAACATAATAAATAAGTGAATGATATAGTATATTATAAGGTGACAAATCCTATAGAAAAAGAAAAAAATCTGGGAAAGAGGTACTGGAAATGCAGAGGGGTGGGTGTATTAGTTTTAAATGGAATGGTCAGGGCAGGTCTCCCTGAGAAGATGACATTTGAGCAAAGACTAGAAGGAGATGAAAAATTAGTCATTTAGCATTTGGGATAAAAGAGGTCCAGGCGAAGGGAACAGCCAGTACAAAGGTCCTAAGGCTGGAAGCTGTGTGGTGTATTGAAGAATAGCAAGGAAGACAGTGTGGTAGGAACATAGCAGGAAAGTGCGGGGTTCATAAGCTATGGGAGGAACTTGGCTTTTACTCTTGGTGGAGTGGACTTTCCTTCAGGGTTTTAAGCCAAAAGAAGCATTAAGTCTTCCATTATAAAAGGATCACTTTGGCTGCTGTATAGGTTGGAGTTAAATAAATAAGTATTGCTTATAATAGAAGGGAAAAACTTTTATAGGAGACTATCTCTTGTTTCTTAGGAAACATGATTTTATTTTAAAATATACTCATCATTGCCTAGAGTGAAAATACGAAGTTTCAATGGCTCTGAGAAGATTAAGAGCGTCAGTAACTATTACCATGAGATAGGGACTTATCATAGTGGAAAAAGTTTAGCCCAGGAGTCCCGGCTGTGTCTTGGGAGCAGATCATCTAATCTCCCAAGCCTCTTGCAACCTTTAAAACTAAGGGATTAGACACAATGAATTTTAAGATTTAACTCTTTACATTCTCTGTTTTATGATAAAAATAGTCCAAGTGCTAAAACTTCGTGTCTCTCTTTAAGGCACTGTTCATCTTTTTCTATGAAATTGTATGAAGTTTTTTTCCTATTGCATTGCATTGCTAGTAAGTGTGAGTTCCTACTGTGGATGGTCTGTTTAAATGAATGCGTTTCTCTAGTTCCAATTGGTTGTGGTTAGAAAAGAGACTAGCCACATTGAATCACTATATTGTACACCTGTTAACTATACTAGAATTAAAATAAAAATCAATAGATAGATTCATAGATAGATAGATAGATGTCGCAGAGAGAGTTTAGCTGGTCAGTCTCAGGTAGTCTCAGTGTGACAATTCCATGATGTAGTCTGTGTGTTTGGCATCCTGTTTTTCAAGAGTAGAAATTCAACACAGGCTTGGCAAACTGATAGACACTAACCAAACTAGCTAGACACTGATTTAAAAACCATATTGATGATGTTTTAATGGTGAAACATAGATGCTATGTGGACCAGAAACTCATATTGAATACCAATATATTCTCCCATGAGAAGCCTACTATAGTCAGTTTATTTGTGAGCATGGAATCAGAGTAAAAGCAGCCTGTTGGGTGATGTTGATGACTAATTCCATCAAACTGTAATCTGATGCATTTATTTCCCTCTATATGAGTATTTCCATTAAGGCTATCAGATACTCTGCTCACATAGGCACCCCATCCCTCCCTCTCTCCCTTCCTCCCTCTCTCTCTCTCTATTAGCAGTTATATTCTCTCTCTATATAACTGCTGCTTTTGAAGCAGTTTTCAGTGATTTTTTTTAACTTTCTTAAAATGGAAGCCCACTATATAAAACAGATAACAGTAGAACTACCTTTGTTGAAGCAGTGACAGAGAGATAATGGGAACTCAACCTATTAATCCCCTCTACCTGCACCCCTGCCATGCATGTACTAAATGATGGCTGGAGAGATACCTTTAAGGACTCTCTCAGACTTGTTAACAGATTACTTCTTCAGGTGGAGTTCAATATCATTGATTATGTTTCAGCTTACGTTAATAATCATTTTCTAGTCCTTCTTCTGTATGTCTATATAATGTATCACTCTGGAACTGAATATTTCTCGGACTCTCCAGCCACACACCATCTTCTCCTTTGCTTGTAGCCACTTCCACAGATGATGATTCTTGTGCATTATGCTTGGTCCTTCCAGGTTTCACAGCTAATGTGATTTCCATGTTCAAGAGGGCTCTGTTCTTTGCCCTAATAAATTCACTGTGAAGCCCTTTATGATATGGTCTCTGCCTGTGTAACACACCTTATTTTCACCCTCTCTATAAATCATTAGGACTCAACCACATAGATTTTCTTTTTTTTTCTTTCAACCACATAGATTTTCTGATATTTTCCAAATACTCCAATTTCCCCCCTGCTTTAGAGCTTCTGTTCTTGCTATTTTCTGAAATGCTCTTCCCTTACTTTTTTAAAATTTTCTTTTTATTTTCAGGTCTCAGCTCAAAGATAGCCTCTTCTCTCTCACAGCATTCCGTTTATTTCCATCATAACAGTTATCATAATTTATTTCCTTATTATCTGTATTCCCCACTAAGATCCGTGAAGGCAGGGCCTTATCTGTCTTGTTCATGCCTCTGTACTCAATAACTAGCACCAGCATGTGTCAGGTACTAAATAAATACGTTTGAATGAATCAATGCAATATACAAATATGTATATATAGATACCAGACTCAGACTAAAGGATATGTCATAGTGTGTCATATATGTCTCTATATTTTTTTCTTCTAGGTTGCGTTTGGTTTTTGTCTTTGTTAATCGTTAATTTCACTCTAAGAATAGTTTTTCCGAGGTGTTCTGTGCACATAGGACAAATATCTGCATCCTTGTTGTATTAGTCAGGGGTCTCCAGAGAAACAGAACCAGGAGCATGTGTGTATATGTTTAGAAAGAGATTTATTTTAAGGAATTGGCTTTTGTAATTATGGAGGCTGGCAAGTCCAAAATCTGCAGGGTGGGTTGGTGGGCTGGAAACTGAGGAAGGCTGATGCTGCAGTTCAAACCTTTAGGCCATCAGGTGGGAGACCAAAGAAGAGCCATTGTTGCAGTTCAAGTCTGCAGGCTATCTGCTGGCCAAACTCTATCTGCTGGCTGAATTCTCTTTTGCTCAAGAGAGGTCAGTCTGTTGTTCTGTTCAGGCTTTCACCTGATTGGATGAGGCTCACCCACTTAATGGATGGCATTCTGCTTTAGTCAAAATCCATCAACTTGAATGTTAATCTTATCCTAAAATACACTCACTGAAACATCCAGAATAATGTTTGGCCACATGTCCAGGGACCATGGCCCTGGCAAACTGACACAAAATCAACCATCACTGTTGTGTTGTATTTCAATGCTTCATCTTAAGACAGTGAAATTTATTTGGAGTAATACAATCTCATGATGGTAAAGCAGCTGGAGACCGTATTATATGAAGAATAACTGAAAGAACTGGGAATGTTTAGAAATTCTCCACTGATCAATATATCAGGTTCTACTCTTGTTCATACCCAGTATCTTTCTGAGCTGAATCAATACTTCTTACTAATATCAGAATTGTAATGTGGATTATAAACATTTCACTGTCTTTTGGTTTGAAATTAATTTTAGTTAAGGGCCTTTATTTACAGAATTTATAAGCTTGTAATGCTTTTATATTGCTATTTGTAAGATCTAGAACTTAAGGAGATTTCTTACCCACTGCAGCGATTTCTACATGATAACTTCCATGTAGCACTGGATAAAAAATTATCTACCATTTTGCATGAGTCATTGACTTCGGTTGACTTCCTTTCTCGGGCTATAAAACATCACTCCTAATTGTAGCAGCCCAGGGTTTTGCTGTTAACCATTTCAAACCCATTTCTGTAGCTACATTTTAACTCTTTCCCCAGTAATAATAAAACCAAATACCATGATGTTAGGAAGGTTTTCTTGGTTTTGTTTTTGTTGTCATTTTTCTATGACACAGACTTTTTATTAGCTGGTGATCCAGAATTTATTGTATTCATTTTCATTGATATCATGGTGTCTAAAGTGAATATGAGAGTTGTAATTCATTCATTCACCTAATGTTTATTGAATATCTACAGGCTCCAAGCAGTTCCAGGTGCTGGGAATTCAGTGATGAACAAGTCATAGAAACATTCTAATTGAAAAAAAGATAGCATGAATGGTTATTGCTGATGACCCTTAATTCTGTATCTGTGGACTTAGATATGGAAGAAAAGTGGATTATTTTTATAGCTTTTATCAGTTTCACAGTATAAAGGAACTAATATCTTTGTTACAATTTGAAGATTTAGAGGAGAATAAAATTCACAATAGTATAGTAGAATTTCACAGTAACAAATACCATTGCTTTGATTATCTCTGTATAATTAAAATATTTCCAAGACTTTGCCATTGGCCCTTACTTCTCGCCAAATTAAGGATAACACATTTCCTGAACTATGTAACGAAAGAGTTTCTGTAAGACCCTTGGAATTAGTGGTATAAGAACTGAGTCAGTGAAATTTTTTACCATTTACTGCAATTTATTTTATGGAATATTCTGAATTAACATAATCCCCCCTCCCAGTGTTCATGAAGAGAGTAGAATTGTGAGCAAGTTTTTAGGAAAGATTGTATTAAAAATGATTAAACAAAAATATATTTTATACAAAATATACTGAATGGAGTGATATCGTATTGCTGCTGAAATTCTCTGGGCAATCTCAGTATTTATAAACCTATTTACCTATTTGTCTTTTTCAAACATTGACACCTTAGCTCTTCTCAGAACTCTGAGACTTTTTGACATGCTTTTCTATTTAGGTTGAATACTCTCTCTAATTTTTCCTAAAACTATCGTAAGTGTTCATTTCAGTTTCTCCTAAGATTCATGCTAGGCCCGTGTTCACCTAGGGCATGTGACACATCTCTAGGGCTAGCTTTACCACATCATATCTCAAGTCTTGGAAGGAACCAGGAAAATCCTCTTAGATCTTCCTCACTTGAGCCTTTATTTTCTATCTTCTAGTGCATTATGTTTTATTTTCCCCAAGTCATGCAATAAGGAAACACCAGCTCCCTAATCTTGTCATTGACTGCAGGCTCCCATGTTATTAAAGTCTGAGACTCTCAGTTTTATTAGAAAGGAGGAGAACTTAATCCGTCCTTTTTTCTCCAGGAAGTTGTTTTTCCTTTGTTCTAGGAAGTCACTTTTACTTCTCATCTTCTTTCTCCCTTGCAGTAAGTTCTCTTTTGTCTCGTTTTGTGAATGAGTCTTCTAGTCCTGTTTTCTACATCAGATACCTGGATTATAGTCATTATAGTAGCAACAATATTAACTGTACAATGCAGTTTTTAAATCTATGGGAATTGGAGATAAGGTATGACAGTATGATTTATGAATTATTAGCTGATGATTTTTTTCCTGGCCCAAATGACTAAATGGTGATACTCTCCTCAGTCGAACACCTACATAGAAGGATACCCATTATTTTAGGGATTTCCAATAATATTACAAATTGGGACAATCAAAAGCCTTGACTTTTACTTGCAGCTATGACTGACTGGTACCAGACTGACCCATTTCTTATAAACAACCAAAAAAAAAAAAAATCCTGGACAAAATATATGAAATAACTGTTTTCAGACTATACAACAGGCAGAATAAGACCATAGTGTATGAGAGTAGGGAGTCAAGCTAGGTAAATCCTACAATTGCCCAGTTTTCTGGCTGGAAGCATTTACTAGACAGTGGTAGAGAGAGGTGGAACCAGAAAGAGCATGGCAGCCTCGCTGAGTGGAGGAGATAGATAGCTGAGTTTAGAGTCTTAAGCAGTTGGAATTTATGGGGCAGAGGGCCAAAGAGGAGGGAGCTAAGGGAAAGAACTCTGGAAATTTGCATAGACGTACCTTTGATTATTTGGTCGAATACTATATAGGGTGAGATCCCACAGGGCCAGAGAAGCAACAATTACAGGGAAGCTGTGAGCTGGGCAACCATCAGAGTTTCACAGGGTTGGAAGATGTTTGAATTCTGACCAACTAGGGTAGACAGGCCTGTTGACACTTAGAATTAAATAGAGATCCTAAGATGCTTATACTTTTAGTCCTGAGGGCTAAAACTAGTCATAAAGTCTGTTTTAGAGCCAACTTAACAAGGTTGAAAAAGAAGCTTCAACATGGTCAAGTTAATTTCCAAGTAAATTAATTGCTTGCCAGAATAAAACTCAACTCCCTTTAATGAAACACATAAAACTCATTCAACAGTAACATTCACTATGTCCAACATCCATCAAAAATTACTAGACATGCAAAGAAGCATGAAAATATGACCCATAGCTAGGTTAAAAAAAACTATCAGTAGAAACAGAAATGACAGAGATGATGGAATTAATAGACAAGGACTTTTAAAGTAGCTATTATAAATATGCTCAAAGATTTAGAGTGGGAATGGAAGGAGAAGCAAGGAAAGAGCTTTAGCATTTTTTATGTACATTTCTGCCTCGGAATGAATTTTGGAGCAAGCATAGGAAGAGAGAGGCGGTAATTCCCTTCTTCTTGTCTTCGTCTGATGAAGGTGATTCTCTGTGAATCACCCTTCTCTTTGGGACTCTGGTAGGCTTGCTGAGGTTCACCACACCCTAGCAATTGGAGAGTAATGTTATGGCACAGAAAGTGCCTGCTGAGAACCTAGGTCTAAGAGTTATAGAAAAAGCAGTGAGCAGTTCTCTGTCGACAAAAGAGAAAGGTGAGAAAGAAAGACTCAGCAGACTTTCAGGAGGTTTACCAGTCTCTCAGCCAGGGTGAGAAGATCCCTCTGGAAGATGGAGAGAGATCAAAAGAGGGTGCTGTCACATCTCAATAGATTATTAATATAGTGGGGAAACATGATCTCCAAGGATACCAGCTTCAAAAATGAGGCCAGTTAAAACCCAAAGTGGACAACCCTTCCACCTGGATGTCATAGTGGCATTATTTAAGTCCCCCAGCCCAACACCAACCAGGGAGGAGAAAGAGGACAAAGGGAAAGCAATCTTAAATAGTACAGTAGTTCTCTCCCCCCATCCATGGTTTTACTTACTGTAGTTTCTGCTACGGTCAACCGCAGTCAGAAATCAGTTGATCCCCCTCCTGATGTATGGTCAGAAGGTCAATAGTAGCTTAATGCTAAGTCACAGTATCTGCATCATTCATCTCATCATGTAGACTTTTTAAATCTGTTAACATCTCGAGATTTGGAGTTAAGATGGCGGAGGAGTAGGAGACCCCTTTTTCATCGGGTCCCCTGAGTCAAGTTGGATAGGTACCAGACCAGCCTGAACATCCATAGAATCAGCATGAGACGCAGGAAGATACATCTGGATCTCTACAAATGAACATCTCCAGTGCTTAGTATTGAGGTACGAAGCGGGGAGCCGTGAAACTGTGCACAGATATCGGAAGATAAATGGAAGGGGGAGGGAGCCACCGCGTTCGGGTGCTGGGAAGTGGTAGCCACCTGCACGGGGGAGCGGGCGGACTCACGGACAGCACTGCAAGACAGCAGACTGAGACCGTGAGCCGGGGAATGCACGCCACGAGACTGAAACGGAGCTCCGGTGTGCTCACTGGAACCAGACTGAGACTGGGAGCTCCGGGAGTGCACAGGGGTGGCTGGTGGCTGACAGCTGGCGGTGTTAGAAATACAAAGGATAGAGACGCGCCAGCCCTGGAAGTGAGGGCTGGGACACCGGGGCGCACATCCTGGGACACAGCAGGGTTGAGCAACACCAACAGAAGCAGAGTTAAAGTGGCCAGAACATCAGTGGAGAACGGTCCGTGATCCCTCTGTTCTAAGACAGAGGCTGAGATTTGGCCACAGCTGCTCTGACTCTCAGAAGAGGCACAGCAAACCGCGAGGGAAAGCCGCCAGAGAACAAAAGCCTGGAAATACCGGCTCACAGTGTGCCCATCCCCATCCCCCCCTTGCAGGGGAAACGGAGATTCTACCCAAACAGGGTTGCCTGAGTATCAGTGTGGCAGGCCCCTCCCCCAGAAGGCAGGCTGAAAAATCAAGAAGCCCACATCCCCAAGATCCCTATAAAACAAGGGCACACGGCCTGGGTCCCGGTCAATAATTTGGGCTCGGGACAACCCCGTAACCTCTCCTCATCAGAATGACGAGAAGGAGAAATTCCCCCCAGCAAAGAAAAGACAATGAGTCTGTGGCCTCTGCCACAGAACTAACGGATATGGATATAACCAAATTATCAGAAATGGAATTCAGAGTAACAATGGTCAAGATGATATGTAGACTTGAAAAAAGTATTAACAAAAATGTTAATGAGAATATGGAATCTCTAAGGGCAGAAATGAGAGTGAATCTGGCAGAAATTAAAAATTCTATGAGCCAAACGTAGTCAAAACTAGAGGCTCTGTCGGCCAGCGTGAATGAGGCAGAGAATGTATCAGCAAATTGGAGGATGGGTTAGTAGAAGAGAAAGCTAAAATAGAATCTGGACTTAAAAACATCCACGTGCAAGAATGTAGGTTACGGGAGATTACTGAATCAATGAAACGTTCCAATGTCAGAATCATCAACATCCCCAAGGGGGTGGAGAAAAACAGTGGTCTAGAAGAGATATTTGAGCAAATTGTAGCTGAAAAGTTCCCTAATCTAGCAAGGGAAACAAACATTCGTGTCCAAGAGGCAGAGAGGATCCCTCCCAAGCTCAGCCGTGACAAACCTACTCCACGTCACATCACGTCATAGTGCATTTCGAAAATATTAGATCCAAGGATACAGTATTGAAAGCGGCCAGGGCAAAGAAATTTCTCACGTACCAAGGCAAAGGTATCAGAATTACATCAGACCTGTCTACACAGACCTGGAATGAGAGAAAGGGTGGGTGGGGCATTTTTAAAGCTCTTTCAGAGAAAAACATGCAGCCAAGGATCCTTTATCCAGCAAGGCTGTCATTCAGAATTGATGGAGAAATAAAGACCTTCCAGAATCGCCAGTCATTGACCAATTTTGTAACCACGAAACCAGCCCTACAGGAGATATTAAGGGGGGTTCTATAAAGGTAAAAAGGCTCCAAGAGTGATACAGAACAGAAAGTCACGATCGATAGAAACAAAGACTTTACTGGCAACATGGCATCATTAAAATCATATCTCTCAATATTCAGTCTCAATGAAAATGGCCTAAATGCTCCCATAAACGCCACAGGGTTGCAGATTGGATAAAAAACATGACGCATCCATTTGCTGTCTACAAGAGACTCTTTTTGAACCTAAAGATACATTCAGACTGAAAGTAAAGGGATGGAATACCATCTTTCACACCAATGGACCTCAAAAGAAAGCTGGGGTAGCAATTCTCATATCAGACAGATTGGATTTTAAACTAAAGACTATAGTTAGAGACACAGAAGGGCAGTATATTATTCTTAAAGGATGTATCCAACAAGTGGATATGACAATTATAAATATATATGCCCCCAACAGGGGAGCAGCAAGATACACAAGCCAACTCTTAACCACAATAAAGAGACAGATAGATAAAAATATGTTAATAGTAGGGGACCTCAACACTCCACTATCAGAAATAGACAGAACACCCATGCAAAAAATCAACAAAGAAATAAGGGCTTTGAATGCCATACTGGACGAGTTGGACCTCATAGATATATATAGAACACTACACCCCAGAACCAAAGAATACTCATTCTATTCTAATGCCTGTGCAACATTCTGAAGAATAGACCATGTTCTGGGACACAAAACAGGTCTCAACTGATACCAAAAGACTGAAATTATTCCCTGCATATTCTCAGACCACAACACTTTGAAATTGGAAGTCAACCACAAGGAAAAATTTGGAGTAAACTCAAACACTTGGAGACTAAGAACCTTCCTGCTCAGGAATGACTCAATAAACCAGGAAATCAAAAATCAATTTACACAATTTACGGAGACCAATGAGAATGAAAACACAACGGTCCAAAACCTATGGGATACTGCAAAGGCAGTTCTAAGGGGGAAATACATAGCCATCCAAGCCTCACTCAAAAGAATAGAAAAATCTGAAATGCAGTTTTTATATTCTCACCTCAAGAAGCTGGAACAGCAACAGAGGGACAGGCCTAATCCACGCACGAGGAAGCAGTTGACCAACATTGGAGCAGAAATCAACGAATTAGAAACCAGGAGTACAGTAGAGCAGATCAACAGAACTAGAAGCTGGTTCTTTGAGAGAATTAATAAAATTGACAGACCACTGGCAAGACTTATCCAAAAGAATAGAGAAAGGACCCAAATTAATAAAATTATGAATGAAAAAGGAGAGGTCACAACCAACACCAATGAAATTGGAAGGGTTATTAGAAACTTTTATCAACAGCTTTATGCCAATACATTAAGCAATCTGGAAGAGATGGAGGCCTTCCTGGAAACTTATAAACTACCAAGACTGAAACAGGAAGAAATTGATTTTTTAAACAGGCCAATTAATTATGAAGAGATGGAGTCAGTGATAAACAACCTTACAAAAAACAATCTCCAGGCCCGGATGGTTTTCCTGGGGAATTCTACCAAACATTCAAAGAAGAAATAATACCTACTCTCCTAAAGCTATTTCAAAAACTAGAAACAGAAGGAAAGCTACCAAACTCATTCTATGTGGGCAATATTACCTTGATCCCCAAACCAGGCAAAGACCCCATCAAAAAGGAGAATTACAGACCGATTGCCCTAATGAATATGGACGTTAAAATCCTCAACAAGATCCTGGCTAATAGAATCCAACAGTACATTAAAAGGATTATCCATCATGACCAAGTGGGATTCATCCCTGGGATGCAAGGGTGGTTCAACATTTGCAAATCAATCGGTGTCTTAGATTTTATCCAGAAAGAAAAATTCAAAAATCATATGATTCTCTCAATAGATGCAGAAAAAGCATTTGACAAAATACAGCATCCTTTCCTCATTAAAACCCTTCAGAGTGAAGGGATAGAGGGTACATTCCTCAATCTCATAAAAACCATCTATGAAAAGCCTACAGCAAATATCATTCTCAATGGGGAAAAGTTGGAAGCCTTTCCCTTAAGATCAGGAACACGACAAGGATGCCTATTCTCGCCATTATCATTCAACATAGTACTAGAAGTCTTTGCAACAGCAATCAGACAACAAAAAGGGATCAAAGGTATCCAAATCAGCAAAGAAGTCAAACTGTCTCTCTTCACAGATGTCATGATACTTTATACAGAAAAGCCAAAAGAATCCACTCCCAAACTATTAGAAGTTATAGAGCAATTCAGTAATGTGGCAGGATATAAAATCAATGCTCAGAAATTAGTTGCACTTCTATACACGAATAATGAGACTGAAGAAAGAGAAATTAGGGACTCCGTCCCATTTACAATAGTACCAAAAACCATATGTTACCTTGGAATTAACTTAACCAGAGACGTAAAGGACCTATATTCTAGAAACTATAAATCACTCTTGAAAGACATTGAGGAAGACACAAAAAGATGGAAAAATATTCCATGCTCATGGATCGGAAGAATTAACGTAGTTAAAATGTCCATGCCACCCAGAGCAATCTACACTTTCAGTGCTATCATGATCAAAATACCGATGACATTTTTCAAAGAACTGGAACAAATAGTCCTTAAATTTGTATGGAACCAGAAAAGGCCCCGAATCGCCAAGGAACTGTTGAAAAGGAAAAACAAAGCTGGGGGCATCACAATGCCGGATTTCGAGCTGTACTACAAAGCTGTGATCACAAAGACAGCATGGTACTGGCACAAAAAGAGACACATAGACCAATGGAACAGAATAGAGAACCCAGAAATGTACCCTCGGCTCTTTGGGCAACTAATCTTTGATAAAGCATGAAAAAAGACTGTCTCTTCAATAAATGGTGCTGGGAAAATTGGACAGCTACATGCAAAAGAATGAACCTTGACCACTCTCTCATACCATACACAAAGATAAACTCCAAATGGATGAAAGACTTCAACGTGAGACAGGAATCCATCAAAATCCCAGAGGAGAACATAGGCAGCAACCTCTATGACATCAGCCAAAGTAACCTTTTTCATGATACATCTCCAAAGGCAAGACAAACAAAAGAAAAAATGAACTTGTGGGAGTTCATCAAGATAATAATCTTCTGCACATCCAAGGAAACAATCAAAAACACTAAGATGCAGCCCACGGAATGGGAGAATATATTTGCAAATGATGCTACAGATAAAAGACTGGTATCCAAGATCTATAAAGAACTTCTCAAACTCCATACGCGAGAAACAAATAAACAAATCATAAAAATGGGCAGAAGATCTGAACAGACACTTTTGCAATGATGACATACAAATGGCTAAAACACACGAAAAAATGTTCAAAATCATTAGCCATCAGGGAAATTCAAATCAAAACCACACTAAGATACCACCTTACGCCAGTAAGAATGGCAAAAATTGACAAGGCAAGAAACCACAATTGCTGGAGACGATGTGGGGAAAGGGGATCCCTCCTACATTTTTGGTGGGAATGCAAGTTGGTACAGCCACTCTGGAAAACAGTGTGGAGGTCCCTTAAAAAGTTAAGAATTGAGCTACCCTAGGACCCAGCCATTGCACTATTGGGTATTTACCCCAAAGACACAGACGTAGTGAAGAGAAGGGCCATATGCACCCCAATGTTCATAGCAGCATTGTCCACAATAGCTAAATCATGGAAGGAACCGAGATGCCCTTCAACAGATGACTGGATTAAGAAGTCGTGGTCCATATATACAATGGAATATTACTCAGCTATCAGAAAGAACGAGTTCTCAATGTTTGCTGCAACATGGATGGCACTGGAGGCGATAATGCTAAGTGAAATAAGTCAAGCAGAGAAAGACAATTATCATATGATTTCTCTCATCTATGGAACATAAGAACTAGGAAGATCAGTAGGGGAAGAAAGGGATAAAGAAAGGGGGGGTAATCAGAAGGGGGAATGAAGCATGAGAGACTATGGACCCTGAGAAACAAACTGAGGGCTTCAGAGGGGAGGGGGTGGGGGAATGGGATAGACTGGTGATGGGTAGTAAGGAGGGCACATATTTCATGGTGCACTGGGTGTTATACGCAACTAATGAATCATTGAACTTTACATCAGAAACCAGGGATGTACTGTATGGTGACTAACATAATAAAAAAACATTAAAAAAATCTGTTAACATCTCAAGAAGGACAAGTACAGTACAGTAAGATATTTCGAGACAGACAGATCACATTAACATAACTTTTATTACAATATATTATTATTCTATTTTCTTATCAGTTATTGTTGTTAATCTTGTGCTGTGCCGAATTTATACATTAAACTTAATCATAGTTATGTATCCATATATACATAGTACATATCGTGTTGAGTACTATCTACAGTTTTAGGTATCCATTGGGGGTCTTGGATGTGTCCCTGCAGATGAGGGGGGACTACTGTATTGAGGTTTTTATTTTGGTACGTCTCAGTTTGTTTCTTGTTAAACAGGGTAAAAGAAAATGATTTCCTGCTCCCCAATTGCTTTCCTAAGCATCTAGCTTTAGATCCATTACTGGGTAATTTTAGAGATGTGCTCATTCTGTAGAGGAATAAACATGAAGCCAGCCTACAAACCTATGAGAAGCTAATGAACCTTGTGTAGGTAAGCAATTTAAAAACTAATATGTAGGTGCATTATTGAGAGGAAAGGTAAAAAAGCACAGTAGACAGCTAAAAATAGTCTTCTGTATCATTTTAGAGATGTGGTGATTAAGTACTTGCTTTCTTCACTTTGTCTTATCAGCAAATACACAGCTGCAATAAAAAAACTCCAGTTACTCTGTCAGTGTGATCTGAGCACTGAATCCTGTATCTACCTGGCTAAAGCTTTTCTTCTAAAATTCACTATGGTCTGCAAGTTTATTTAGTGTCTCTCATTAAAATATAACAGTTTTACTGAGTTTTACTCATTACCTTATTCTACTGTAATTTCTCTGGGACACAGACTTTCATTTCTTCAAAATTGATTTTAAAATGCTGTCTAGTTTTAGGTCACTTGAACTTTGATTCTCAGTTCCTAAATAATCTGGGCCTTTCCAGCTTTAAATTTCTGTGACAGTGTGATAATTTGGGTTTTAAAACCACTTATGTTGGAAAAAAAAAAGACTGATACTTCTTCTTAACAGAAAAATACCCCAAAGTAATTTTATCATTATTAACATCAAATTGACTTATTCATTCATCCTTGTATGCCAATAGTTTGGGAAGAAAATTGAACTAACAACTGACACAGAAATGGCTCCTTCTTTTCAGGAATTAGAAACCTAAGAAGAATATGCACAGTGCTTATAGATATAGAAAGTTAATATAAATGTTCAGTAGTACGACAAATCAAATTATGGCATGATGGAGAGCTTTATATGCATACTCATATAGGTATCTATCTATCATCTATCTATCTATCTATCTATCTATCTATCTATCTATCTATCATCTATCTAACGTATATATATATGTGTGTGTGTGTGTGCGTGTGTGTGTCATGGCATCATTGGCATAAAATGTGGAAATTAGAAGAAAGGTGGAAGTTGTTACCACATTTTTCTAATGCTACTTTATCAGCCCAAACTAATGGATTCATGTATTCCTGAATGTCATGATAATTGAGAGCTGAGAAGCAAGTTGGATTACCACATAGGCCTTAGTGGTTATTTGTTGTCTTTTAGCTTCCTAGCATCCATTTTTCTTAATTCTGATAACAGTACCCACCCTTCCCCTATTCTCTGTCCTTCGGCTTTGGGTGTCTTATGCTATTGAGTCTAAGGATAGACGTATGACTTAGTACAGGCCAGTCATCATGTTCCGGTCTTCTAATAAACTTGATTGGCTTAGGAAAGAGCAGTGACTTGGCCTGTGAGAGTCAAGCCCAGGAACTCTGATTAAATTGTTGAAAGAACTTTGTATTTTTTACTTTATTATTATTCTTTTACTATTTTCGCTGGACTTCAATCTTAAATGGCTATCAGATATCTTGCCACCACATGGAGACTTTGAATAAGATCTACCTTGAAGAGAGCAAAGCTGAGAGATGGGAAAATACGAGCCCCACTGGCATTTTGAGATGTTAGATGAAGCTGGGCCTAAAGATAGGGCTATACCTGTAGTTTTCAGATACATAAATCAATAAATTACCTCCTTTGCTTAGACAGGCTTGAGTTAGATTTTCTGTTACCTGCAGCAAAAGAGTACTACATTGGGTATTTTCCATTTACCCTTCAGATTCATTATGTACTCTTTGTTCTCTGTGCCCTAAGATACTGACCTAGCTGAACTACACGAAAGAGTTCTTTTGCCCTCTGGCTTCTGGTTATTTTCAGCCAATGGAAATCTCCCTGCAGAGTAAATCCAGGGCATTTATTCTGTAGAGATCTCCCTGTGAGATCATAATAAGTTGGCTGGTCTGGTCCCTCTTACAAAGGCTATAGATCCTTTCTAGTGCCCCTCCCTTTCCAGGTTTGAGCAGCCATTCTCTCCCTTCCTACCATCAGATGTAGGGTAGTAATACCTCCTCACAATTGCTAGCCCTGTGGTAAAGCATTATTCCTAACTGATTTCCCGTAACGCTTCCCATGCTTTTGTAGTCTACTGAGTTGTCCTCAGTTACCAGTTTGAGTGAGCTATCTCTTCCTGGTAGGATCTGAGTGATACTTATCTTGATTTTTAAAATAAATGGAAAATGCAGTTTTAAAAGATATAATCAGATGTGCCATATGAATATTTATTTCTTCATAGTGAATGCTCAATTGAGTATAAAGGGTTCAAATTTTTTCAATACATGGACTTTTAGTAAGTCTTTGGTGAAGAGAAATTATGGTTGTTGGTATTTATATTATTAGCTGGGGCTTATCTTTAGATTTTGGATTCTTTTCCAGTCTTTTACTCCCAGAAACTACCTTTTAATGCAACCATGGTGGAATCCTTTTTCCTTATCCATGGTAGCTGTTTGTAAGCATCATAATGCTCTCACAAATGTACATTTTCACCTCTCCCGGTTCTAGAAAGAGTACTACTTGAATATCTGTGAATAAGTAAATGAAGAAATAACCTAGAAGTGCACACCAAATTAAATGTCCACAATTTATATGCAAGTAAAACTTCATTTACACTCAGTGAATTTACATCCTGTGATTAGTTGGTCAAAAATTTCTCTTGTACCATCTACATAAAAAATTTCTCTTGTACCATCTACAAAAAAAAGTTTCCTAAGAAAATTGACCGTATGAACAAAATTGCAGAGATATGTTAAAAAACTTTCCATATACCTTGGAAGGACACAACTACAAATATGCTAACTTCAAATTTATTCATTAAAGCAATTTCTGAAGCACTCAACTAGGTATCATGTAATTAGTCTGTATATTTAGTAAGATTACTTTAACATTTATCATTCACATTTTTACCATGGTTAGCCTTCTCTTTAATCTGAATGATGAGCACTGATGAACTTTTTTAGTGATACAATATTTTAAAAAAATGAACTATACTGAACATATATAAAAGATTAACAATAGGTGGTTATTCAATATTAGCCTGAAGGTATAGAGTATATTGAGTAGTCAAGAAGAAGCATATTATTATTTATGCTCCAAGTTGAGAACACTTTACTAAATTAATCAAGGTACTTTCTCACCTCGTCTGGTTTTCTTGGCTCTTCACTTAAAGCATGACTTTCACATTTGGACAACAATTCAAATAATAATAATATGATTGCCATTTTTTTAACCATATCATGTATTGATGGTGATAATGCAACAAAATATTTGAAATTGCCCTTGACCTAAGAAAAAAATATGTAAGCTAGAAGGTTGCTCTGTATATCATGTTATGTGTGTAGCACACTTCCTCTCAATTTCTTTCAACAGCAAAATAGCATAAAAAATATGTGCCAGTCTTCAGAGAAATTGATTAGAAATAAGAAAATATGTATTATAAAAATGTTACATAAATGTTCTGTAATAGAAATTAGTGCTTCGCTGTGCTAGGTAACTTTGTTGATTAAAAAGTGCAGTGAAGTATGGTTCCTGCTCTTAAGGAGAACATAATGTAATCTAAGAGAAGTGGGCTATCAGCAGGAGGCAGCATTAGCAGCCATGGCATTTCAGAGGATGGGATTACTAAGGGACTGTTAGATGAAGAAAGAGCCAGTGTTAAGTGGAATGTCGGCCATGGTTATCTATAATCTGGGCTTCAGTCCTGCCTACATCACATGCTAGGTGAGTGACCTTGGCTAAAAGTTTTGAGAGAAGGGTCTCACAATAAAGATGGTTAGTTATTTGACTGCCCTACAAAATCATTGGGGAGATCTGTCTCATACCCTCAACTTTCCCCCACTAAAATTCTCTTTTTTCCCCCCTTCCGTTTCCTCTGATACATTTGCTAGAATTCCATTCTTAGCCAGCTTTTCAATTCAATAATATCTCCCAAAGAAACTTCCTGGTTGTACCAAAGGTCCTCTAAGCCCCCACATCTAAATTGATAATTAGACTTATTAGACAAAATGTGTTTAAGATGATAGCAGAGATTTCCCAGTTGTAGTTTTCACACCTATAATTTATTTAGCAGTACATTTAGATTGAGAAAGTTAAAAAATATGTGCTTATATTTTCTTTTTCAAAAAAATAACACCCCAGCATCAGCTTATAGGAAAAATTAGAGGGAGAAGGAATGGAGAGTCCAGGCAAAAGATTATAAAAATCTGTGCTCAGGCTGTGGTAGTGGGAATAGATCATAGCGCCAGGTTGGAGAGGTATTTAGAAAATAGGAAGATTACCACCCCCACCCCCAATGTTTTGGAACATAGGAGCGTTGGGATAATCTGATCTTTGGAAGTTTGCTAGGATTCCCTTGTGAAACTGTTTTGAAAGCCTTGTGCTTTTTGTGGGCTGGTGTCTTGATAAACTATTTCTGTTTGTTAATGGAATTTAGTTTGTTTGATATTCTATAGCTACAAGGGTCAGTTGTTGGAATGTATATTTCATCTAGGTTTTATAGTTTATGTGCACAGAATTGTGTCATACAGTGTCTTATGATATAAAAAATTTTTCTTTTTTTACAATTATTTACTTATTTCTTATTTTGTATATTTGTGCTTCTGTTTTGCTTGATTAATTAGCTAGTGTGTTCTGTATTTTGTTGATTCTTTCCAGAAAACCAGCATTTTTTATGTATTTAGATACTTTTTTTGTTTATAACTCATTATTTTTTGCCATTATTTTATATATTTCCTTCTTTCTGTGTTCTGTTTCTTTTTAACTGCTCTAGAGTTAAATTTTATAATACTCAAAGAATTGACATTGTTGTGATATTAAATAAGTACTATTCAAGAACAAGGAATATCTGTCTATTAATTCAAGTAGGTATTTATTTTAATTCTTTCACTTTTTTGGTGTATAGCCATATAAGGCTATGATTCTTCTCTCTGGTTTTTGCTTTAACTGCTTTAACTTTGATTTTGATGTGTAGTATCTTCATTTCCATTATTTTTATAAATATTTCTGAAATTTCACTTTTCCTTTGATTCAAGGTGTTTAATAGTTAACTTGAGATAGAAAGGCCTAATTATGTTTTGATTTTGTTATTAATATCTATACTTTTAAAATGAGAGAATTATCTTTGTATCATTTCTACTTTATGAATCTCATTGAGATTTTCTTTGGACCATAATGGTCTGTCTTCATGAGAGCTTATTTACTCTTGAAAAGAAGATATATATTCTATTTTGGGGATGGAAAATCTGATATATATTCATATAATTTACTTTATTGGTTATGTTTTTCAGGGCCTCTGTATCTTTATTTATTTATTTTTGTCCACTTGACCTGTCTTGGACTGAGAATGTATATTAACCCGGTGTATTATTGTGTGTTTCTGGTTATTTCTCTTTGCATTCCTTATAGTATTTGCTTTATAAAGTAGTTGAAATGAAATTGGTACATGAGTATTCAAAGCTGTTCTATATCCATAGTCTTTTGCATAATGTCTTGTCATTTATTATCTTCTTTAATGCTTAAGGTACTGAGTTCTAGCTTGTGAGATATTAAGATCACAACTCCTTCCTTTTTTGTTTGTTTGCATTTTGGGGGCATACTTTTGCCCATCTGTTTATATTTAAAGTTTCAGATTATTTTGTTTTAGGGGTTTCTCTTATATACAGCATAAGCTGGGGTTTGCTCTATAAGCTGAAGTAACTTTTTCTTTTAATATGTTAGTTAAGTCCATTTGAATTTGTTAATCATTGGTAATTTTGGACTCTATCATCCACGTTTATCATGTTTTCTTTGTCCTTTTTTTTATACTGCTTTTGGTATTTAGGAAGGTTTATATTCTTGGTTCTTGTGCTTACCTTTACACTAATTGTAATAATTTTTTTTTAGTATAATGCTCTTAGTACCACTGTTCCTTTCTTAGCCTTCTGTTTAGCTCATGAGTTTCAGATGATATCCTTTGACTCTCATCTATTGTCTATGTTGGTACATGGACATCTTATAATTTTGCCTTAATTTTTGATGTAATTTTGTCATTTCTTTTTTAAAGATTTATTTATTTGAGAGAAAGAGCATAAGCGGGAGGGGCAAGAAGAGGGAGAGAAAATCTCAAGCAGACTCCTCCCTGAGCATGGAGCCCAACACGGTGCTCGATCTCACAACTCTGATATCATGACCTGAGCTGAAATCAAGAGTTGGATCCTTAGCTGACTGTGCCACCCAGGTGCCCCTTTGTCTTTCTTTTAAAAAAAATTTCTCTCATTCTTCAGTGAACAACTTCATATCTTTCTGTTGCTTGTTCATTTCTAGACTGAGTTTTAAAATTTTTTATATCTATAATTTATTGTTAAATTACATTTAATTTATGGTAAAGTATTGCTAATTTTTTCTATTTTGTGGTTGACATCTTTTTTTCTGTCTTTCTGCTTTCCTTTTATAAGTTCTAAAAACTGATTTCTTTTCATTTTTGGATGAGGATATTTTAGGTATAGGGAAGTGTTATGATGAGTTTGGGAATATTACTAATTAATGAAAGAATAGAGATTATGACCAAGGTCTTTCTACTTCCAACATATGACCTTCCTGAGCTATACTAAGTTCGAAAGGACAGTGTTCCAATGAATAATAGAAGCAAAGCTACTAAGAAACTGAATATACAAATGGACAATGGCCAGACCATATATATGAATAGAATTCTGATCCATAATTTGCAGCAACCTGTGCAGGAAACTAACCAATTATCTACAATAAGCACCCCAGGAAGCCAGCTTGCTATAAATCAGACTTACAGGAAGTCAGATTGCTGTCTCTGGTAACAATCAAGGAAACCAAAAATAACCTCTATTACAATCTGCCCCAAATGGCCAGGACTTGATTGATAAAAAATAACTAATTTCCTAATGTTTCCCTGTTTCTAATTCAGGACCAACCAGAGAGAGCTAAATATGTACCCCTAACCAATCACATAGGATGTCCCACTTGTAGTTAGATAGCATATGGCTTCCCCATGCCAACAGCCTCTGTTCAAGGCATATGTGAAGCCTTTCCTTTTTTCCACTATAAAACTTTCCCACTTTTCTGCCTGTGTTTGAGTGTCTGCCAAAATGCAAGTAATAGTGGCTAACTTCTTTGCTATAGCAAGCTCTAAATAAATAGCCTTTGCTGGTTAATTTGGTTGGTCTTCATTTATTTCCACACTGCTGTTATTCGTAATGAAATATTTCCTTCAACATAACTCGAATATGACTCTCTCTGATAGGACTACCTTCCCTTAACCCATTTATAGTGGCCTTATCCTCATTTCTCATTCTCCTCCTAGTGTATTGAACTGCCAACAGAGGTCTGGTCAGTGCTCCCTAATGTCATTTCTAAGGCCTATATCTGCCACTGTCTTCCCATTTCTCATCCAAGGTTCAGATAATCCATTTAGGCTACTTTATCCCCACTTCTAACATTGGTTACTGGCTTCCAAGACCCATTCCTGTCTTTACTATGTTACATGGGACATGTTTATTTTACTTTCTTTTACTTTTACTTTCTTTTACTTTCTTTTACTTTCTCTTTTCTGAGTTGTTCAATGAGGAAACCATTATTCATGTGTGGCTCTTTACTTTCTTTTACTTTTACTTTCTTGTACGTTTACTTTCTGTTTTCTGAATTGTTCAATGAGGAAACCATTATTCATGTGTGGCTCTTCAACACTTGAAATGTAGCAACCAAAATTGAGATGTGCTGCAAATGTAAAATATCCATTAAATCTTGAAGATGACAAAAGATAAAAACAATGTAAAATTCTCAATAATTTTTCTATTACGAATTGAAATTCTGGGTTGAAGAAAATATAGTTTTGTTTTTAGTTTTTAATATAGCTTCTAGAAAATTTTAAATTACATATGTGGTCCACATTATATTTCTATTGGCCAGTGGCCACTACTCTTTCTGACTTCCTCATTATCCTAAAATCTGGCTCTACTGAAGAATATTAATAGCTTCCAAATTTTTAACCTAATTTTTTTCTTGGGCTCCATTTTCATTGGTCTTTTGTCTTGTGCTTCACACAGCTGGAATGCTCCTTTTTTTTATTCTTTTCGTCCTTCAACCTCTACTCAGAGCTACTACAGTTCTTATCCAATTTCTCTAATTACTGTCCTCCTGTTCCTTCCATTAGCTTCTCTTCCTTTTACCTTACAGGTCTAGAGCCATATATTCTGATTGTCTTTCCTCACTNTCAGATGTCATCCATTATATTGCCGTGACCATTGCACAAATGAAAATAATCAAATCACCATCTCCAGGGCCATCTCCTCTTTTTAGCTGCGGTATTGTATCTGTGGTTGTCTGCTAGACATTTCTATTTGGGCATCTCATCCTGTCATCAATTTGAAAATTTCATTATCTCTTGAAACACATCATATTGCTTTCAAAATCAGCTCTTTTCTGTTTCTGTTGGTGGCATTGTGATTCTCTTTATCACCCCACTTGAAATCTCTGATTTAAGTAGGACTCTTAAATCTCTCCTAAGCCTCTCCTATCCTTGAAGTCAGGAAGAACTGAAGGCTCTTCCTTCATAATCAGTTCTTCCTTTGTAATGTCCCTCATATCCATTTTTTTCTCTCTGGTGCCACACAGATGGTTGTTGCTCACATAGCTGTTGCTTTCTGAACCCAGAGTACCTGGGTATATGACATGGTTATGAAACACCAAGGAATGGGGTGGAGAGTGATGATGGCCATTTCCTAGATAATTGTTCCAAAGTGATTTATTCACAGTATTTTTTTTCAGTTGCTAACAGGTATCATTTTATCTCACAAAGGAAACTAAGATAAAAAAAAAGCACTGTTTTTTTTATAGTCACAGTCAGAGGCAGCATTATACAAATAAGATTGACCCCTGATTGTTTTCTATTTGAGGTGTTAAAAAATGCTTTATAGAAGAAATACATATTTTAACACCATTTAAATCACTATAACCTTCATATACCAGGTAGATTTTTATTTACTCTGCTCCTAAATATTTCCCACATCTGTGATATCTGAAATTCCATGTATAGGGACATAAAAAGTGTATTCCACAGTAGAAAATAGGAATTAATATGCACACATAATTTAGGAAAGGGAATGCATTTTCTTAAATTCACTAAGCCAGTTTTGTTCACAGTATGATCTTAGAAACATTCCGCATCACAATAACTGGAGATCCTACTAAAATTCTTATCCTAGACCTACTGAATCAGCATCTTTGGGACTGGTGACTTGTAACCTGCATTTCAAATTAGCTCCTCTGAGTTGTATTTATGGACACTAAAGTTTGAGAACCAGTAAACCAAAACAGATATAAATGATATCAGTATGAGAAGTATCTCTCCTTAGAAAAGCAGGAAAAGATGATTAGATGGGAATCTGTTCACAGGACAGAAACATGATACTAGGTACACGGAAATCTGAATTATAATATGTTTTTGCCAAGTTTACCCCTGTAGTTACTGATCCTTTAAGGCAGACAACATCGGAATTATGTCACCAATTTAAATAACAAAACAAAAGAGCAAAAACATTCATGGGGAGATGCACCAAAAGGAACAGTCTGTCTTTATAAGGTGTTTTGCAGAACTTGAAGGAAAAGCATAGTGTGTCATGTGTCAGTGGCAGGAACAGGAACAGGGTATTTTCATCTTTGACCAGTCTGCCCAAACTCGGGTATGACTTTGTATTATATTCTCCTTCCACCTCTCTGTCTCTCCCTCTCTCTCTATGTATATATTCTAATTTTATTTGAATTGCCGAAGTGACTTGTATCCAGAGCCACCCAAAGATCTTTATGCTTTACTTCCTGCAGTTTTCTGTCTCACATCTCTGAGAATTGTGGAATGTCTTTTTGTGGCCAAAAAATGTCTTATAGAAGGTTCAAAACAATTAATGCATAAAGTGTTTTTTGTCTCTCTAGGAACTACTTTTCTATCCAAAAGAAAAAAAAGGAGGGGAGGAAGGACGACTTAAAATCCAAAGTAACAAAATGTTAAAAACATTTTTAAAAAAGATTTTATTATTTATTTGAGAGAGAGAGAGAGTGCACAAGCAGAGGGAGAAGGGGCAGTGGGAAGGGAGAAGCAGACTCCCCACTGAGCTGGGAGCCCCACATGGGGCTCGAATCCAGAACCCTGAGACCAGGACCTGAGCTGAAGGCAGACAGTTAACCAACTGAGCCACCCAGGCACCCCCAAAGTAACAAAATATTAAACAGTTAAAAATATTGTCAGTGATGCAAAAGCCTTAATGTTCGCACAGCCTTTTTCATAGCCCTAATATGTATCCTATAAAGAGCATTTCAGAACATTCTGACAGCAATATATTTCATAGTCAAAGTGGTTTGAGTGATAAGGCTCATGTCTCTTCTTTTCAACTCTTTTAATGTCTATACTGTGCTTTCATTGTATCTTTTCTGCCAGTATGTCTATGTTTAATTTTTTACCTCCAAATAAAGAATGCTGCCTCTTACTGTGACTATATAGGAACAGTGCTTTTTTGAAATCCGGGTTTCCCTTGTGAGATAAAATTGGTTCACTTCTGAAAGTTCATTTCTATGCTTTTTAGATACGTACAGTTTCTCCATCCTCAGACACTACTCGTAAAGTGGGTATACTACTACACTTGCTTATGGAACACAAAAATCCCTGGGTAGAACGTCTGCTGCATTATTATTTATTTATCTTTTGTTCTGACACAAATAACATACTTGCTCAATGGACAGTGAAGTCTGCAAGTGAAATATCACTCCAGAATTGGAGTACAGGTTTGCCAACCAGTGACCTGGAACCCATCCGTATGCAGTAACACCATGGCATACATAATAAAGAGGTGTAAGAGAAAAATAAAAATACATCAGAGTACCCAAGTAGCAGACTTGTTTCCAGCTCAGCTTTCTGCTCCTACAAGGAAGAAAGAAAGGAAGGAAGTCTTATCAATGAAGAAGAACCAAAAGGATTGAGTATAAGGTGGATGTACTTCCAGAAAGAAAGTTGTAAGAATAAGAAAATTAAGAGAACCAGAGCCTTTGCTGGATCATTGGGTTAAGCAATGGCCTAGGAATGACAGAATGTTGTTTTGGGGTATCTTCTCTGGGCCGTCTTTCCTAACTCCTCCATCTGTGTTGGTGTTCTCACAGTACCCTATGAGTAGCTCCTCATACCACCCCCTCCTGGTTTTAAAGGAAATAAAGCACTCTTCTAGCCCTCTTGCTTATGAAAAAGGGGAACAGTTCAATAATGGAATGGAACTAAGAAATAAGAGATACATTGAGCATAAGAGACAATGCTGCTTTAGAGGAAAGAGGAATCGGTAAGGGCTGATGCATTTGGAAGCTGACTCAGGCAGAAGTGGGATGGGAGAGCGCTTCAGCTGGAATCAAAGAACAGGTAGGATTTGGATAGATGGTGACAAGAGGAAGGCCAGTCTGAGAGACGTTAACTTGTATCAGTCAGGCCAGAGATGGAGGGCAAAACAGAGTTTTTCTTTTGTCAGTACTATAACGTTCTTTCTCAAAAGAAAAAAAAGCAAGCAAGCAAGCAAGCAAGCGACAGTTTAAATCCAAGCCGCTCTCTCCTTTACAAACACTTCCACACTTACAAAAACAGCTTCCTTTCCTTAAGTTTTTTTGAGATAACTAGACATCACAGCTTGACAAGATTACCTCTTTTCAAGGACTTGTTACAGTGTCAGGAACAATTTAGCCACCTCTTTCAATTTTGCAAATTGGGTCAATCTGTGTAAAACTTGCAGGTTAAATTCTGAATACGGATCAGAGTATCAGGGTGGGGTTTGGCAGAACTGTGTCTTTAGATTCTTTGAAAACTTTGTGCCGAGGTTGCCAAAGGAGTTAAGGACATAAAGGATTACAAGATTCTATCTGGTGAACTTATTGGTAGTTTTGCAGTTTTCCTCTTATCATCGAATCAGCAATTCTAATGAGCAGCTTGTGAATGTGCACAATAAATACTCACTAAAGAGCAATTAGAACAAATAACCATGGAGCATTCAGTGAAGAGGGAGTTTACACATTTCCCTAAAGTAATTAACATTCCTTTTCCTTGTTTTGTTTAAATTTCATTTTTACCTAAATTACCTTAATGTTGCCCTTAGTGAAATAGTTTAAAATAAGAGTCGTTGAAATTGGATCTTTCTTAAGTGCTAGAAATACTGAGGTTAATTAGACCAAAACTGTATCTGAGGCTGTTGAGTACAGATCAGTGGTCCTGACATTTTTAAAGGAAGTCTTGCTCATTCTCACATTAGCCTGCTTTTAAGACATGGAGGTTTGCACCATTATCCCTGGAGCTCCATTTTGTACCTGCATGTTTGTAAAAACAAAACACACAGAGAACTAATGACTTGGAAGCATTGTATTGAGTTGGGAGGATTCTTTCTTTCTCCTATTTTGCCTTAGAAACAGCTAGTAAAGTTGCATCACCCCTAGTGGAGCTGAGGTGAGGTTTAGCAGGATGTTCTGAAAGTCCAGTCTTACGGTGGAGAAGAAGCATGAATTGAATGTCCATGACCCCTGAACCAAAGGGTATCAACTAAAAGATACATGTCTCTAGGATTCACAAAACATATCTCTTGCAAATACAGTGGTTCTCAAATCTCTTGACCACTTTCAGTGAAGTAAGAATTCGGACATAAAAATAAAGCATTAACCTCCCCCTCTATCCTCTACCCCTCACCCCAGGAGTGAATTTCATATAACTTTTAATAATAGAAGTGTGAATGACTCATATTAGAACCACATTTCATTCTGTTTTAAAGACCTGTCAGTGCAAAATTATAGCCTAACATACATGAAATCATTATAAACAGTAGTGTAAACAACCAACCATCAACAAACTGGATTGATAGTTTTTAAAGAAGATTTTATTTATATATCTGAGAGGGAGAGAGCACATGCACAAGCGTTGCGGAGGGGCAGTGGCAGAGGCAGAGGGACAGGGAGAAGCAGACCTGAGGCAGACGCTTAACCGACTGAGCCACCCAGGTGTCCCTGGATTGATAATTTTGAAGCTAAGTGAAAAGTTCTTTATAATTAAAAAACAAGAATTGAAGCAATTAATGACTGGAATCAATTGATTAATTCATTCACCCCACAATATATATCAGCCACCTGCAGTAATCTAGATATGGTATGGGTACATAGTAGTGAAAAAAACACACTTGACCACTGATCTTACAGAGCTTATAGTCTAGTGGGAATGACAGATTTTAAACAAATTAATTAAATTTGTGGTAAAAGTGGTAAGGAATAAAAGTTATGGTTAAGATGGCGTATAATGTCTGTGAGGTAATTTGGGGGATATAACATGTAATCTTTGTGAAAGCTAAAAAGGCTAAGAGGTGGGAAAAATTCTAGTATTGGATCAGTTTTAGTATTTTAATAATTAAATTTAAATAATGCTTAATAAATCATTTGGTAGATTACTAGTAAGTAGTCTTACATGTACATAGCATATGTTTAGGGCATTTCATGTCATTTATCCAGTCTATAACAACCAAGGAAGGAACTCAAAAATTTGAATCAGATACCATTTGGAGGAAGGAACCTTCCAGAGTACCAAAGGCCACAGTTTAAGAACTATCAGCCTAGATCAAATTAGCAAATTGTAATCTGTTTTTGTATGGCCTGTGAGCTAAGGGTGGTTTTTATATTTTTAAATGGTTGAAAAATAAATATACAGAAAAATAATCTTTTGTGATACTGAAAGTTATGTAATATTCAATTTTCAGAGTCTATAATAAAAGTTAATAGGGACACAGCCACAACTCTTTCATTTATGTATTGTCCATGGCTGCTTTTGTGCTACAAAGGCACAGTTTAATAGTTGAGACCTTATGTGCAAAGCCTAAAATGTTACCATCTGGCCCTTTATAGAAGAAGTTTGCCAGCCCCTGGCCTAGAGTGTAAAAATTTGAATGACCCTCTATTAGCAGCATCACCTGCCCCCAACTTACAACTTTTCTCAAAAGAACTTAGAAATAAGATCCCCAGAATAATGACCCAAACTCTTCGTGATAGTTTATGTGTCAGCCTGATTTGACAGGGGGTGCCTGGGCATTTGACTAAACATTATTTCTGGGTGTGTCTATGGGAATGTTTCTGGATGAGATTAGCATTTGAATTGCTCACTGAGTGAATCAGTTTGCCCTCCGCAGTATGGATGGCATCATCCAATCAATTTTTTTTTTTTTTTTTTAGAGAGGGAGAGTATGGGCATGGGGGGGGTGCAGAGGGAAAGAGAGAGAGAGAGAGAATCTTAAGCAGGCTCTACACCCAACGCAGAGCCTGACACAGGTCTCAGTCTCACAACCCTGAGGTCATGACCTGAGCTGAAATCAAGAGTCAGATACTTAACCAACCAACTGAGCCACCCAGGTGCCCCAGTCTATTGAGGGCTTGAATCAACAAAAAGGCAGAGGAAGGGAGAATTTGCCCTTTCTGCTGATTACTTGAGCTGAGATATTGATATTTCATGCCCTTGAACTAAGACTTATAGCATTGGCTCCCTTGGTTCTTAGGCCTTTGGTCTTGGACTGAGTTGAACCTCTAGCTGTCCCAGATATCCAGCTTGCAGATGGTAGAGCATGCGACTTCTCAGCCTCAATAATCACATGAGCATGTCCTCCCTCCCTTCCTCCCACCATCTCTCTCTCTGCGCGTGTGCTCACACACACACATGCACACACATACACACACAGACACAACTGGTTCTGTCTCTCTGGTTCTGTCTCTTGACTATACATTCTTGTTTACGATTGCCTAATGGGTTGATGTATATAGTAAGGCCAGTACTTTGGTGCCAAAGTAAGAGTGACTTAAAAAAATTTGATATGCTGATTCATGAACGGATCAAATTTGACTGCATGGATTTTTGATTAGTCAGTTGCAGCAAAAATGTATGGTTCTGAACCAAGCAAAGATTTTGGCAGAGACATCATCTCAGTGATCTGAATTTTATTAGAGATTTTCCGTGGGACTTTACTCAAGACATCAGGAAACCTACTCTCAGATTTTGTTTATTTAGGAGACTTGGGACCTGTTGCTTTCTCATAAACGTACTCAGGCCTATGATCCCTGTCTAGGTGAGCCTGTGTGGTGGGGATCTCTCTGAGCTCTTAGACTTTCTCTGAGAGTTGACCTCTAAGGAAACCTCCAAATTTTGCTAATTAGAGAGCCCTGTCCTAGATTAACCCTTTGGTTTTACCACCCAATGGGCCATTGTTTCAGCCATCCCCTTTCTTCTCTGAGCCTTAATTAAACACAAATTGATATTTGAAACTCTTACACTACAAAAGGAGCAATCATCAGATTTATCCCATAGCCTGTTCCTGGAATTTACTTTTTAGCTTCTCTTTTGGGAGCCCCACTCCCCACACTTTTATCCGTTTTCTCTGACCCTTTTCCTAAGGGATTGCCCCAAACTGAGATTGTCTTTAGGCTGACGGATATCTTAGGCCCAACTTGGTATTTCTCCTTCAATTTCAATACTTGCTTTATCCGTGAGCCCAATCCTATCTTCCATCTCTCCAGATCTAAAATTTATTTAGATCTAAAATTTGTTGTTCTGTTTCATCAATTGAAGAACATTTAGTCAGGATTCTCCAGAGAATTAGAACTAATAAGATGTGTGTGTGTGTGTGTGTGTGTGTGTGTGTGTGCGCTTATATACACATGCATGTATAAATGGGATAGGATGTATATGTAATAAGATGTGTCTATATATACATAAATGTGTGTATATATACACGTACACACAGAGAAAGAGAGAGAGAGAATAAGGAATTGGTTTTTGCAGTGTGGGCTAGTAGGCTGGACCCAGGAGAGTCAGTGGTGCAGATGAAGTCTGAAAGCAGTCTGCTAGAGAATTCCCTCTTGCTCAGGGTGGTTGCTCTTTTTATTCTGTTTAGCCCTTCAACTGATTGCATGAGACCCAACCTCATAAGTAATCTGTTTATTCAAGATTGACCCATTTAAATGTTAATCTCATCCAAAAACACCTTCTAAGTTGACACATTAAAGTAACCATCATATCAACTATGCCAAACTTTGGTTTGGTTGGGATATTTAGCTAGCATTTATTAAGTGCCTTCGGTTTGTAAGGCACTTTATTTCTATTTGAATCCTATAGCAACCAGCGTTAGGCAATACTGCATCATTTTACTCAAAAAGAAACTCAAGCTCTGTGAGGTTAAAAACATTGTTCAAGCTTACACAGAATGTAAATGGCAGGCCCAATGTGATAAACTCAGGCTTTTTTTTAGTTAAAAAAATTTTAAAATTGAAGTATAGTTGACACACGTTACATTAGTTTCAGGTGTACAATGTAGCTATTGGACAACTCTGTAAGTTATGCTATGCTCAAAACAAGTAGAGCTACTGTCATCATACAACACTATTACAGTATCATTGACCACATTCCTTATGCTGTACCTTTTATTCCCATGACTTACTCATAACTGGAAGCCTGTACCTCTTACTCCCCCTTACCAGTTTTGCCCATCCCTCCCTCCCCTCCCCTCTGTCAACTACCAGTTTGTTCTTTGTGTTTATGGGTCTGTTTCTGCTTTTATTTGTTCATTTATTTTGTTTTGTAGATTCCACATACGAGTGGAATCATATGGTGTTTGTCTTTCTCTGTCTGACTTATTTCATTTAGCATAATACCCTCTAGATCCATCCATGTTGCTACAAATGGCAAGATCTCATTATTTTTTATGATTGAGTAATATTCCATTGTATATCTATACTACATCTTCTTTATCCATTCATCTGTCAACGGACACTTAGGTTGCTTCCCTATCTTGTCTATTGTGATTAATGCTGCAACATAGGGATGCATATATCCTTTCAAATTGGTGTTGTCATTTTCTTTGGGTATATACCCAGTGGGGGGGCTAGATCATATAATATTTTTATTTTTTAATTTTTTGAAGAACATATTGTTTTCCACAGTGGCTGCACCTGTGTACATTTCCACCAACAGTACAAGAAGTTCTTTTTTTTCTATGTCCTCGCCAACACTTGTTATTTCTTGTCTTTTTGATTCTAGCCATTCTGACAGGTGTAAAGTGACATCCTGTTGTGAATTTGATTTGTATTTCTCTGATAATTAGTGAAGTTGAGCATCTTTTCATGTGTCTGTCTGTTGGCCATCTGTATGTCTTATTTGGGAAAACAGCTATTTAGGTCCTCTGCCCATTTTTAATTATTTGTTGTTTGGTTGTTTTGTTTCTTTGTTTGTTTGTTTTGGTGTTGAGTTAAAATCAGGCTTGTTTGATTCTAAAGTCTATGTTTTTTCTGTGGTACCATGGTATCTGAGAGATCAATTTTAGCTTCTGACTTCTTGGTTGGATGATGCCTTATAGGACTGTTAAGTACAACTTACCAACATGAAAAGCTACAATCTCTGCAACTTTGTCAGCTGTATGTTTTTTTTGGTACTTAGAGTGGAATATGGCAGATGTCAGGAAGCAATAGGCATCTGCTATAGCCAGAAATCTACACCCACATAAACATCAGTTGCCTAACTGTTCTCTTTCATATATCCTGATATTTCTCAGAAGTACACCATCTGCTCAGTGAATAGATACCAGAATATGTCTGCAGCAATTTTTTTTTGTCAAGTTATCTTTCCTCTCATAATGTATTGCTTTGGTTCTTATGCGTACTTAATCCAATCCTGTATAGAAGCACAAAATATCTGCCAGCGCATCCACCCCAAAGGAAGGGGGCATATGTGAAGTGGATTAAACATGAAGAAGCAGAATGTGTGGAGATTGAATTCAACTTCTGGTGTTCAATAGGCCCGGCTTCAGATCTTTGTTCTATTGCTATCTCTGGGATTTTAGCAACTTATTCCTCTAAGCCTTAGTTTCCTCATCTACAAAATGGGGACACTGAAAATAGTGCTTACCCCTTAGGGTTTTGGGAACATTAAATAAGGTAGTATTTGAAACACTTAGCACACTGAATATTTTGTAGTAAGAACTCAATAAATGTTAGATACTGTTACTATTATCTTTTTTTTTTTTTTACATGCATGATTTTCTCCCTCACTGTGAGGCAACTATGGATAATTGCTGTTTCATTTTACCTTATATGGTATGTAGCCTTTTAAACACCACCATTAAGTTGTTCATTCAAAAAATATTTAATGTGCATCAAGTACTTTTTTCTGGTTGTTAGAAAAAATGGTGAGCCGAAGTACAAGACTTAAGATCTTTTGGGATCTAGATAGAGTCTAAAGAGAAAAGGAGACATTGAACAAATACCCATTGAACAAATACCATACACGTAAAATTACAGTGAGGGGAGAATGAGAACAAGGGGGTGGGGAACTTATGTTGGGAATGAGGAATTTGACTTTATGAGTGACATTTGAATTCTGATGGATGAATAGGATCTCACTAAGGGAGGAGAAATAACAAAGTAAAAAAATGTTTTAGAGGGACTGATATATTCATTGTTCCTCCTTTCCCTTCCTTTTCCTCAGTCACTCAAAGCTCATGCCAGTGTGAAGGGTTATATGTTCATTTGGCATGGATTGTATGGCTCTTCCAGGTGTTGAAAGTACTGAAATACTTTTTTACTGGTTGGTAAAGAGATTCTACTCCAAACATTTTGGGTGGCCCTACCATTTTGGCCCTAGACCCTCCCACAGAACCTACCAGACTTCCCCTAAATCAGCCACTAAATAGTTGACGCCTGCCACAAACGGGTCCTCAAAGACCAAAAGGGTCCTACTTCCTCTTTGGCAAGTTCAAGTCTATTTTACTAGGTCAGTACTTGTATCATATTGGTTGTAAAATATTTTTAATGTTATGTCTGGTTAGGAAATCAACATTTCAAGTCTTGATTTTATCATCTGGGAGAGATATGATAAAGTGATAAAATGATCTAAGTCAGTCTTAAGAGTTATGTTCTCTTCCTTTGTCTCAATTTGCTTATAGTTTTTTATTACCTATAACCTTTATTTTTTTTATTTTTTTATAATAATTTTTTATTATGTTATGTTAGTCACCATACAGTTCATCCCTAGTTTTTGATGTAATGTTCCATGATTCATTACTTGCATGTAACACCCAGTGCACCATGCAATACGTGCCCTCCTTAATACCCATCACCGGCCTATCACCTATAACCTTTAAAGCTGACAGCAGGGAATCTAACTTGTTTTTTGTATGAATTACTAAGTATCTCACCTTAATTCCTTGGTTCATTGTGATTACAGTTTACTTTGGGTTTGTTTATTTTAATGACAGAGTCACAGAAACTGTAATCTATTGTCCAAATAGAGTTTAAAATGTGTAGATCTAATCTCAGTAGAAGATTTGCAGAGGGCACCACTTCAAATCTTTTTCTAGAGAATTAAACGCACAGTTCTGTTTGGCACATAGAAAAAAATTGTTGCTCTTAATACTATTTTGGGTATTGAGAACTAACTTGTTTCAACTTCTGTGATTGAGCTGAGAAATCAGCCATTTTAGAAATTTTTAGTTTTATTGTTTCCTGAACATATGGAAGTGAAATCGTAGAATTTGCAGTGGGGTATTTAATGAAAAGAAAATGGGCTGTATCCATTTTATGGTCTTTTAAATCACTGGGTAGTTGTTACTTCCATAGATGTTTAAGTGAGGAATTAAAGCTTTTCGAACATGTGAATGGAATCTTCTAGGGCATTTTCTTGAACTATCACTAGAAACAAGGGCTTCTTTTTCAGCTTTTGTGTATTAGCTATTTTTGACCTATTTGATTTCTCATCATAAGGAAATCAGGTTCCAAGAAGCAGCAGCTTTTCCTTTTAATACATTGTGCATGCCACCTAACTACAGGTTTTAAAAATAAGTGATATTATTAATTATTCCACCGTTTCCATCTGAGCTGACAAACATGTCTTAGCCAGAAACTTATCATTTGTAATGATGAATAAACAATATTGGGAGCAAAAAGACTGTTGAGCAAGTCACGTTAAAAAAAAAAAGAATTCTCAGGGCAGTCTAGAAAATTTCCAGAGATTGTCAGGAGCAAAAGAAGCAGGAGGCAGCTTTCATTTTACATCTTCACGTGGCATGGAATTTTAATGCAGTAAATATTTTAACATTTAATGCTAATGAGTTAACTCTCATCCAGCAAATTTGTAACAGTTATATTTTGGTAGGAAAAAATACAGAACATCATCGTAGAAGTTCAAAGACTTCAGGAAGTTTTATTGAGATAGCAAAATGTGTAACAAGTCCCTGACGGAGTATGCCCATCTCCAAGGAAAAAGAAAGCAGTGAAAACCTTCTCTGACCATCACTGTGGAAAGGATATAGGACAAGAGCAGCACCAATAGAGAGCGTATAGGAGCATGTACCTGCATTTAGAAAGAAAAGTACCATTATGGGTAGCCAATCCTGGCAATGTGCCCAAAGTTAGATGGGTGGTGAAGTTACCAGTGTATTCAGAATCTGACATAGTCAGCATGTCAGTCTACTCTACTGATCCTATGAGTATCACAGTGTCATAAAGTGATGGAGCTTGGAGGATAATTCATTTGGTTTAATATTTATTGAGCATTTACTATTATAGCTGCTGCTGTCTAGGCACTGAAGATAAATCAGTTAACAAGACACCCTAGGTCTCTGCCCTCTAAAAGGTTATCATTAGCTAAATTACAAATATGATTTGGGGTAATAACAAATGCTATAAGGAGAGATGAAGAGCTGGGTAAGGGGATAGTGAATGAAGAGTTGAGTTGTTTTAGATAGGGTGGTCAGGAATTGCTCCTTGTGGAAGATATAGTTAGCCAGGGATTTGAATGATGTGAAGGTGCCAATCATATAAATGTCTTTGGGAAGAGCATTTCAGGCAAAGGAAAATACCAGTGAACAGGGTCTGAGGGGGGAATGAGGTTGCATATTTGAGGAATAGCCAGAACGTTAGTGAAGTAAGTTAGGGAGGGTGGGCAAAGATGAGATGGGAGAGGTAGTTGCAGCCAGATCATGTAGAGTTTGGCCTTAGTAAGTTTAGATTTCTTTCTAAATATGATGGGAAGCCATAGGAAGGTTTTGAGTAGGGGGCTGATGTGATCTGTTCCATGTTTTAAAAATGATTACTCATATGGGAGTTTAGACTGTAGAAGGGCAAATGTAAGAGCAAGGGAGGCCAATTAGAAGAGAATTGCAGTATTTCAGGTGAGGATGTGGATAAAGATGCACCAAATGATAAGCAGTAGAGCGGTGAGAAATGGTTGGATTCTGGTTTTGTTTTAATGGCAGACCTAAGAGGACTTGCTGATAGGTTTTGGAGTGAAAGGCAAAAATCAAAATTATTCAGTTTTTAACGTGAGGTTAAGTGAGTTCACTGAAGTCACAGAATTCATTAGTGGCAGAGCTGGGATGCCTGCTTGGGTAATTTTCACTGCATTTTTAGATCTCTGCCTTTACTTTAACGCGAATTTCTATGTTTCTCCTGTCCTATAAGATTTAATATCCCATCAATAAAAGCCACTTAAAGAGTTTTGTAATGTCATTGATTATTAACAGTGGTTACCATACATACGTTATATTTGACAGTTTTTGAGTCATACATAGAGAAGTTTAAACCCATTGGAAACTGCACTTCTTGTTTTGTTTTGTTTTTAGCAATGAAAGGCAAGACTCAGAATATTACTTCATGAAGTCTTGTGCAAGACAGGAAACAGTAAATAGGAAAGCTAAATGTATTCATTATAATAGGACCAGTATTGTGCAGTGACAAAAGCACTGACCGAGGCATGTTCATGTTCATGACATGGATTCTACACCAAATGCGACCTCTAACTAGTTGTCCTATGTCAAAAAAGTCATTCAACCTCCTTGCACTGGAGTACTTTGCATGTACAGTGAGAAGAGGGGAGCCAGTAATCTTGGGATCTGTGCTGATCACTGGACCACTAATAATGTAAGATCTAAGCGATCTTGTAACCATTTTTAGTTGTCTTCATTGAGTCTTAGTTAAAGGAGTCATCCATAGAACCATTTGAAAAATATTGGCTGTAGATAGCTCAGGAGTTGAGGGAAAAGTTAAAAATAGAAGTAAATACATAGATTTTCCCTGCATAAAGCAGTCATCAGTTGCACAGACTCTGAGTAGTGATACAAGGAGTGAGCAGCAGGGTGATTTTAAGAGCTCTCCCCGGGAAATTTTGTGACTGTCAGACAACATTAGTCCAACTTTGCTGTGTCCTGCCCTGACCTTGTGTGCCATTCGTGGTTACTGCCTTTACAGTTCTCCCAAACCCCACCTGCAGACTTTGCTTGCTTGCAGACTTCCACGAAGTGTGTTGCTTTCAGACTCTCTCTAAGCATGCTTTATCTGTAAGGGGGGCCCAAACTGGTTACTTCTTCTGGAAGATGCTCCCAGGCCCACCTATTTGGCTTTCCAGGATACCTGGTATATCTTGATGATTTTATTTCCTTTCATTGCCCAGAGTCAGTTTTGTCTCCTAGAGTTGACCCACTAGGTGGGTCATTTAGTCCTTGGACTATACCATTCTTGCAAGAACTCCTGAGCGCATTCTGACAGCCAGGTCCAAAGTTCATCATCTTCCTCATATTTTCTAGGTCTGCAGGATATGGACCACTCACTAGTATTTCCCAGTGTTACCTCCAAAAGACTGCTTATTCATCATGTGCTCTCTGATGGAAGGCCTCATCTACATGGCTCATTCTTTCAGAAATGAGCTAAAAGCCATTAGTGCTATACCAAGGAGCATCTGGTACCATTCCTTAACACTCTAGCCACGCATTTAGTTCCACTGACTCTCATGGAAGCAGTCTGTTACTATGGCTTGTTTAAAAAGTCAGAAGGTGGTTCAGCATATTGTCAGGACTAGAGCCAGAGCCTCTGACCCACAGGCTACTATTATGTTTTAAAGAGATGCTGCCAGAGGATTTGAAAGGATATAGAGCTCATTTATTCAATAAACTTACTATTTTAATATAAAATAGCTATTCAAGGCATATACATGGGGCTTGGGATAAAAATAGTGAAAAAGGCACATATCCTTCCTGATAAGATCTGAGGTATTTAGAGGACTGGGAAGTAGTTACAGATTCTTTTCAACATGTCTTCCTTAGAGCATGTATGCAAATTGAGTAATAGAAATGGTCCTAAATGTGCTATATTTGCTCAAGGTAGATATGCAAATTATTATTAGTTACATTTTCTTTGGTTATTTGGGACTATTTGAAATGAAATGAACACAAACCCCTGTCGTATAGATTGCATTAATAGATAGTAAGAGTTTATTGTATATGTAAAATGATAATCACTTGTTTTTATGAAATAATTATGGTCTAGTCCACTATCATGTAAGTCAAAGTAGAAGAACTGTGTAGCTGTCACTCCTGGTTATTGTTTGGCAAATACATAGGGAAGAACCCAGTCTTGGGCATTCCGCAGACTCCAGGCTTTTTAAATTTGAAGGGAAACTCCACTGCCACAGTGGAACCAGCAGGAAATTTCTACACTGGCCAACACAATGATAATTTTTCAGTTACTGCTGAAAAATTCATCTCAATGTTGACTGTTGCCAAGTGCTACAGATGAGATTGGGAAACATTAGTGTCCACAGAAAAAGTACTTCAGTATTTATGCTTTTGACCCCAAATGAAATTTAGGTGACTAACTTCAAAATAATTCATATTTATTTAAACATAATATTGATTTGTGCATTGTTAAGTATGCTGAGTATTTATATTCCTTCAATCTTCAAATGTTTTTAAGTGGTTCTAATGGTAAAAAGAAAATAGATATAAATTCAGATCCCAACACTGCCACTTATGAACTTGAGCAAGTTATTTAACCTTTCTAACTTTTAATTTTTCTCCTGTAAAATTGGGATGGTAATAATACCTAATTCATAACAATTTTGAGATAATGTATATAAAATACCTAGTGTAGTACCTGGAGCAGTTAAGTACTCAATAAATGTCAGTTATTTGTATTAATACAATACCATATGTATAATAGATTCTTGTAAACATTTGTTTAAGAATGAACAAGTGAATAACTTTACTATCACAGAACTTCAGGAATATTTTATCATTTATTATAATTTTACTCAACTCTTTTTCATAGCTCCAACATACCGCATTTTTTCTTCTGTGAATACATATCCTCCTTCTTAACTTTAGCCCTTTGGAGTCATGACAGAGAAGTCATAGAATATCATGTTTCTGAGGCCAGACTTTATTGGCCATTTGTCAAGGGGATACTCCTTTCTCTATTTGGAGACCAAGTGGATATGGGGCTACTATACACAAGATTTGGGGTATTTCCTTCCCAAGAGATAGGTTATGAACATTAAACCGGAGAGGTAACAAGAACCTGAGGTGTTCAGATTTCTTCATCTCTTGCCCTTTATGATAGGATTTTGTCATGCTTGCTATTTTGAAATATTTGTTGAGAGAAAGTGGAATATGCATTTCAGTGTCCCAAATGAGACCAGAAAAGTTGCATTTGGATATTGTCACTAACAATCATGTTTGATACGAAGCAGGGAAGCAGATCACCTCAGCTCCAATGAAGCAATAACTGGACAAACCTTTATTCATCCTCTTCTCCTAGAGTTAAATGTAGGCAGGAATTCATCACTGTTAGGGAATTTGAAACAATAAAAGGAGAAGTGCCTCACAATAAAGGGCTGAGCAAACATTGTGGGTAATATTTAATTCCTTCTTAATATTGTTTTGAATAGAAAATAAAAATAATTTTTTTGAAAAACCATTCTGACTAATATCTGTTTTTGGGAGTTTTGAAATTTTCCTGCACTGCTTTATACAAAAAGTGATTGACTAATTTCTGACCTAAAGAGGAGGGCTCCCTAATCAGTGGCCAAGAAGTTCCTCAAGACAGTGTCCCACTTTTATTTATTACTTTAAAAATTATTAAAGTATAAGTAACATGTAATAGTATATTTGTTTCAGATGTGTAACATTGATTAGACAGTTTTGTGCATTACTCAGTGCTTGCCACAATAGGGTCGGTCACCGTCTGTCAGCATACATAGAATATCATTGTCTGTGTTCTCTATGCTGTACTTTTCATATCTGTGACTTATTTATTTTATACCTAGAACCTTGTACCTCTTAATTACCTTTATCTACTTTATACCCCGCCAACCACTCTCCTCCCCTCTGGCAACCTTCAGTTTGTTCTCTGTATGTAAGAATTTGGGGACGCCTGGGTAGCTCAGTCAGTTGAGTGTCCAACTCTTGGTTGCGGCTTGGGTCATGATCTTGGGGTCGTGAGATCAAGCCCCGTGTTGGTCATTGCACTCAGCAGGGAGTCTGCTGGAGATCTTTCTCTTCTGCTCCCTCTCCCCCTCCCCCTGCTTGCACACGCTCTCTTTTCTTAAAATAAATAAATAAATCTTTGAAAAAAAAAGTTTCTTTTGTTTTTCTAGATTCCACATGTAAATGAAGTCACATGGTGTTTGTCTCTGTCGTTTGACTTATTTCACTTAGCATAATACCTGCTAGGTCAATCCATGTTGTCACAAGTAGCAAGATCTCTTTCTTTTTTATGGCTGAGTAATATTCTATTTTGTATGTCTATGTATTCATGTATGTGTGTGTGTGTGTGTGTGTGTGTATACACACATATGCACATACACCACATCTTCTTTATTCACTCATCTATCGATGGACACTTACATTGCTTCCATATCTTAACTATTGTAAATAGTGCTGCAGTAAACATAGGGGTGCGTATGTTTTTTCAAATTAGTATTTTCGTTTTCTTTGGGAAATACCTAGTAGTGGAGTAGTAGAATTACTTAATCACATGGTATTTCTATTTTTAAGTTTTTGAAGAACGTCCATACTGTTTTCCTCAGTGGCTGTGCCAATTTACATTCCTACCAAAAGTGTACAAGTATTCCCTTTCCTCCACATCTTTGCCAACAGTTGTTATTTCTTATCTTTTTGATACTAGCCGTTCTGACTGGTATGAGGTGATATCTCATTGTAGTTTTGACTTTCATTTCCCTAATGATTGATGATGCCAAGCATCTTTTCATGTGTCTGTTTTCCATCTGTATATCTTTTTTAGAAAACGTCTATTCAGGTCCTTTGCCCATTTTTTGATCAGATTATTTTTGTGTGTGTTGAATTGTGTAAATTTTTTTAATGTATTTTGGATATTAACCCCTTAGTTCATATATTTCATTTACAAATATCTTCTCCCATTCAGTAGGTTGCCTCTTTGCTTTGTTGATGGTTCCTTCACTGTGCAACTTTTTGTTTTGGTGTAGTCCTAAAAGTTTATTTTTGCTTTTGTTTCTCTTGCCTGAGGAGACATACCTATAATATGTTGCTAAGACCAGTGCCAAAGAGATTATTGCCTATGTTCTTTTAGGAGTTTTATGGTTTCAGGTCTGCATTTAAGTCTTTAATCCATTTGCAGTTAATTTTTGTGTATGGTATAAAAAAGTGGTCCCATTCTTTTGCATGTATCTGTCCAGTTTTCCCAGTGCCATTTATTGAAGGAACTGTCTTTTCCCCATTGTATATTCTTGCCTTCCTTGTGTAGATTAATTGATATATAAGTGTGGGTTTATTTCTGGGCTCTCTATTCTGTTCTGTTGAGCTGTGTGTCTATTTTTTGTGCCAGTACCATACTGTTTTGATTAGTATAGCTTTGTAGTACATCTTAAAATCTGGGATTACGTTACCTCCAGCTTTGTTGTTCTTTCTCAGGATCGCTTTGGCTATTCAGAGTTTCTTGTTCTAATATCTAAATATTCAATATTTAGGATTGTTTGTTCTAATTCTGTGAAAAATGCTGTTGGTATTTTGATAGGCGATTTCATTGAATCTTGCTTTAGGTAGTATGGACATTTTAATGATATTTATTCTTCCAGTCCATGAGCATGGTAATCTTTTCATTTGTTTGGGTTCAGTTTCTTTCATCAATGTCTTGTAGTTTTCAGAGTATAGGTCTTTCACTCCCTTGATAAAACTTATTCCTAGATATTTTATTCTTTTTGGTGGCAATTGTAAATGAGTTTGTTTTCTTAATTTTTCTTTCTGCTACTTCATTATTAGTGTATAGAAATGCCGCCAGATTTCTGTATATTAATTTTGTATCCTGCAACTTTACTGAATTCATTTATTAGTTCCAAAGTTTTTTGGCTGAATATTTTGGGTTTTCTGTTTATAGTATCATGTCATTTGTAAATGGAGAGTTTTATTGCTTTCTTACCAGTTTGGATGCTTTTTCTTTTCTTTTCTTTTTTTTTTCTCTTCTCTGATCACTGCAGCTAGGACTTCCAGTACTATGTTGAATAAAAGTGGTGAGAGTGGACACCCTTTTCTTTTTCCTGATCTTAGATTAAAAATCTTTCTGTTTTTTGCCACTGGGTTGCACTGGTTCTGGTTGGGGCTGCCTGCTTGGTGTGGCAGTGCAGGAGCCACTTTGGAGAGATGCCTGCCATAGCAGGAAAGTTTGACAGGGTGGGTCTTCAGGGGAATGCCAGGATGGGGCATGAGGTGTTAAAAATGAAGATGTAAAGTGTTAGCACTCATTCCCACAAATTTCCAGCCATTTAGACTGGGGAGTGGGGTGGGAAGGAGAAGAGAAATGGTGCCTGTGAGCACTTTTGTTCCCAGAGAAATCTCTTGCAGATCCCTTCCCCTTCTGCATAAATTCTATGATTATTCAGAAATCTCCTTCACATATACCCCAGGCACTTTTCAAACTGCTGCTTCTGTGCTGTTTCGGGGCCAAGTTATTTAGTATACTGGCTCCTTAAGGATGCGGACTCAGTTTCCTATTGCCCTCTGGCTGTCCGGGAATTAAGTCCCAGTGGTTTTCAAGCTAGGTGTTACGGGATTGTCTTCCCAGAAGGGGTCCCCAATGTCAGGGGTACCTTATCCTCTCACTTCTCCATGCTTGTGATGTCCCTTCCATTTGTGGTTGGTCACATGGTGGTGGTGCAGGTTTGGTTCCCAACTGTGTCTCTGCCTCTCCTACCCTTTTCTATGCGGCCTTCTCTCTGTGGGTAACTGTAGAAGGTCTGTTCTGCCAGTCATAGGTTGTTTTCAGAGTTAGTTGCATAGATGTAGCTGTTATCTTGGTGTTAGCTTGGTGTATCTGCAGAACGGGGTGAGCTCATGGCCCTCCTGTTCCACCATCTTCTCAAAACTCCAGTGTCCCACTTTTATTGTCTAATTTTATATTTCTTCTGGATTTCTTTCTTTTTTATATTGAATTTAAGTATATTCAGTAGCTGTTTTTTTTCATTATATTGTCTTTATATAAAAAGCTTTTTTATAGTTTTATGGTTTTATTAACACAGATACAATGTGCACATAAGCTGTCTATTCATTTTCTCCACTGTGCAGCCCAGCATTAGGATTTGTGACTCTGGCGGCCAGCTGGGCTGCTCTTTCCACAGCCGCTTTGTGGTTCTTGGAGGAGACATTGTGAGCAATCTCTGCATGGTAAGATTAGTTGCACATCAGGAGCACTTCAACCTCCTTGATGTTGTGGACTAGGAACTTCCAAAAGCCACTGGGCAGCATGTGCTTTGTTTTCTTTTTGCTCTAATGTTGGGCATCAAGATCTGAATCTTGAATCTTCTGTGCACCCTATTGTCAATGTCTCTGGGTTTCCACAGTTGTGCTTAATTTTGACTTATCAGTCTGACTGGTGTGGGATGAACTTCTTGGTCCTCTTTTTAATGATCTTGGGCTTCATGAGAAGTTCGAGGGTGGCCATGATGCCAAGTAGAAGATGGCTGCCACCTCCACAGGCAGCACCGAGGAAGAGACAAAAAAAGCTTTTACTTTTTTTTTTTTTTTAAAGATTTTGTTTATTTATTAGAGAGAGAGAGCATGAGCATGGAGCCTGATGTGAGGCTCAATGTGGGGCTCGATCCCAGGACCCTGAAATGACCTGAGCTGAAGGCAGATGCTTAACAGTCTGAACCACCCAGGCACCCCAAAGCCTTTACTTTTTAATTCTGTTTTGAATGAATGGCATTGATGAATATCAGGATGGCATCAGAGAAGGTTAATTGCCTGTTAAGAGGTCTCTATTTTGATGCATTCATGCTGTTTTAGGTCAGGCTCTCCTTGAAGGAAAAGAAGCTTGAGCATATATTAGGTTACATGATAAGAAAATGCTGATATTTGGCTCTTTTTGACTTACAAAAAAGGCAGTTTTACATAGTTCAACCTAATTCATCTGAGTTGGATTCCTGCCTCAGGGTAGAAGTATTTCAACCAGGTTCATAGAGATTGATATATAGGGTAGAGTACTACTTTCACAACTTGTAATGGCCACCATAACTGCCACGACAGCTCCTGGCACACTCTGGCCAGAGTGACAGTTCCACCCTCTACGTGTATCTGCACAGGAATTCAAATGCTGAGTCAGTTCCTAGCAAAGCTACACCCTATATTCCATCAAAGAATGTGTATCTCTTGCTCTCTCTTTTTTTAAAGATTTTATTCATTTGATAGAGAGTGAACGAGCAAGAGAGAGAACACAAGCAGGAGGGGGGGCAAAAGGAGAGGGAGAAGCAGACTCCCTGGCTGAGCAAGGAGCCCAGTGTGGGGCTCGATGACCTGAGCCAAAGGCAGATGCTTAACTGACTGAGCCACCAGGTACCTCTGTATATCTCTTTTGAAGGGGAAAAAAAAAAGATTGTTAAAAAAATACCCTTAAAATATGTACAGACATAAAACTAGGTATAAACCCTTTTAATGTCCAAGACTTCTGCAAATCAAATACAAACAAAAGTATAAAACCAATTTAAATCAACCACATTGATTTAATATGACAGTTTTTTCCCCCTGTAAATCGTAGTTTGCATTATTGATATGGTGCTGATTCCGCAGTGAAGTCTTATGAGTCTGCATGAGTAACTGTCCATATGCATGTGATCACTCAATTTTCTCAGAATTCATCTCTACTTTGCAAAACCTCCGTTTGTACAGCAAACAATGATCCATTTGATTTTCCCTTGGTATGGATATGACCAACTCTGCTCTTTTGAATAGAAGTTTGACATTTCACAATTAAAAGTACATTTCACATGTAAAGGTACTCTTTGGTGCCAGAGCTCTTTTGTTTCTATTCACCCTTATTGAGGTTCAGAAGATAACTCTTTGGTGCTATGTGGGGTTCTTCTTCTTCTTCTTCTTCTTCTTCTTCTTCTTCTTCTTCTTTTTAAGATTTTATTTATTTATTTGAGAGAGAGAGGGTGGGGAGGGGCAGAGGGAAAGAATCCCAGGGGGACTCCATACTGATTATGGAGCCCAATTTAGGAATTAATCTCGCAATTCTGAGATCATGACCCGAGCTGAAATCAAGAGTCGGACGATTAACTGACTGAGTCACTGGGTCACCCCTATCTGGGGATCTTCTGTTAGATTTCATACCTTGTGTGGAGCCCTTTGCCTTATCTATAACATTTTGCTAGTCTTAATATAGAGTATTTAGTAAGTAAAATGGCTAGAAAACGGTTTTTAGTTGCTATTATATTAATGATAAATATCTCATTGAATTTAAGTTCCATCTATAAATTAAATCTCGCCTTGGTTGAGATTGTATCCCTCTGCTTTTCCTTTCAGTAGACATTTTTTTTTCTGTCAACTATCATTAGATTAGAAAAACATTACCAAGTTTCCATCCAAACCTTCCATCTCCTAATTGCTGACAAAGGATGATGGACTTCAGTCTTTATGGATGTAAAAAAGTTAAGTAACGACTCAGGAATTAAGTAATTGTACAGGGATTTTAATATCAATTTTACAATCAGTATTGCCAATATATCACTTTATTATTTTAGGAAGAATAAACAACAGCAATCAAATCTTTTTAAAAGATGCCTAAATTGTATCAAAGATCTCCTTGTAGTAGGTTTTTTTTTTTTCTTAAAGAAAAAGTGTCCAAACTCAATTACATTCTTTCTTTTGTTTTATAGTTGGTGAGTAGACAAAGGGCTCTTGGTCTAATGTCACTTGTTCCTTAAGATATAAGCTAAAGAATTAATACCCTTCGGTAATTTCTGAGGGGTATTCCTCTTATATTAATCCTTCAACAAATTACTGACCAATTACTGATGAAATTAAGAAATTGCAAGATGATTTTAAGAAGTAACATTTAAGATGTAACTGATAGAAAATTAATTTGAATATTTGTAATATATCCTTATGCTGTTATCACAAGCTTTTAGTGACAAAAACATAGATAAATAACAGTCAGAGAGAATGAAATTATGTTTCTTTTTAACTCATTCATGAGTGTATTCAACAAACATTAATTGAGCATTTGGCCCTTGACCTGGATACCAGAGATAGACAACTCAGTGACTTTGCATACATTGTTTCTTTCTCTAAGAATGCCTTTCTACTAGTTCTCCGTCTGGAAGACTACTCATTCTTCCAGATTCAGTTAAAAGGATATTCCCTGTACCCAAATAATAACTAGTTGGTCAAGCCTCTGTGCTTTGATGTATTACTTGTTTATTGTATATTACTTGCATATTGCTAAATAAATATAAGTAACACATCTACCAACTCAGCATATCTACTAACTGAAGTGTAAACTCTTCAAGGACATGTTCCACTGTTAAACTTTTAGTATCTTTCCTTTTGCATTTTAAGGTACATTGTTTTCCCGTATAAAATTGTGGTAATCTTTATGTCTCATTCTTTAAATGTTATATGAGTAGCACTTATTTATGTGGTAAATATTCTTTGATTTTTATTGGCAGCGTAATATCATATGCATGAGCCATAATTGATTTAGCCATACTTCTACTTTTGGTTAATTAGTTTATTTCTAATTTTCTAGCTTTATAAATAATGCTGAAATCCTTGAAGATAAATACTTGTCCTTATCTTTGATTATTTATTTAGAGTTAAACATTTCTAGGAGTGATATTATTGAGTCAAATGATGTGAGCAGTGTCAAGGCTCTCACCATAAATGGCCAAATGGCTTTCTAAAAAGTCTGTTCTGTAACATATGAGAATACCTATTTTACCTTACCCACCCTTGCCAACCCTAGACGTATCATTTCAGAAACCTTTGTCAATTTCGTATGCAATAAATAGCTCTTTATTTTGGCTAATTTTATGGTCTTATATTATCTGCTGTTGTAATTTGGGCACTTGTGTTTTCAATCATTTGATTATTTTCTGTACTCTTTCTAGGAAAAGAGAAGATTAAAGGTTAAGGGAAACTTTTAGCATAAAAATATACTTTAAAAATTGTTTAAATATTATACATCTTAAGTCAATTTTTAATTATTGGTATAAAGCAAAAAATATACTTTAAAAATTGTTTAAATATTATACATCTTAAGTCAATTTTTAATTATTGGTATAAGTACAGATATTACAGTATTTGCTGTTGTGGTAGAAATAACTTTATCCTTCTTGTTCAGTCACATATCACATAATTATATGTGTCATTCCTTTTCTCCCAATTTGTAGACTAGCATAAATTATGTCAGGGAAATCTGAGGAATTAGTATAATCACTGGGATAGCATATCTTTACACCAGTTAAAATTGTACAAAAAACAACAAAAATAAAAAACTCTGACCATACCAAATGTTGGGAAATTTATGGAGAAATTAGAACTCTCATGCTGGTATGGGCTAGCATGATCAGTACTGAGTATGTGGAGGCATGAAATACTTTCCTGTCCACCCTACCCTTATTTCTAACTTCATCTCTTGATTTGCCTGAGATCCAGAGTGAGGCTTTTAGTGACATTTGTGACATTTGTGAAGGATAGAAAGTAGCTCCATAAGGGTCTTTGAGGCCAGAGTGACATAAGAGACAAAAGGGCTCCTGAGAGAAAGGAATCATCACAACCAATGAAGGTGTCTGTCACAATGGCAAGGAAGAATCAGTATAGGATACAGATGTGAGACTAAAGTTTCTTCATGCTTAGACTCTTGTGGGTGCTTGTGACTCTGGAAAAGAGATGGTTGGGTGGTAAGGTTGAAAGCACTTATCACTATGAGCCCAAGCATCTCTGCTGTCAATTCCTTCTGCCTTCACATGCAGAGATGAAAATGTGAAAATCTTTTTTCCAGGTGTGGGTTCACCTCATTGTACTGATGACCAGAATAGGGCTGTAGGTGATGTTTATGCCAGGAACGTGGAAGCAGGCAGGATGGTGTTCCAGGCACCAGAAGCTGAGACAATAGGCATCTCAGAGGATGTCGAAGGTTATTACCATCATGCAGGTTCCTTGCCGAGCATAACAAGAGAAATTATATTAACCAAAAGGAACATTAAGAGCCAGAGTATAAGGGCAGTAGAAATAGGAAGCTGTGTAAATTCAATGTGAGATATTCCCTTTCTGCTTTGGAATAGCCAAGAGACACCAGAGGGTGGAAAGCCTGCTACTTGGCAAGTGGGGACTATTAATCTAGTGGCATTGGGAAAAAGCATTAAAGTGGTCATGTGTAAGCTCCATAAGCAAATGGTAACTAGGGAATCATTTGAGTTAAAATGAATTTTATAAAATAAATTTTTAAAATCTAAGTTAAGATAATAATTTGTATAGAAAATCCATTATTAACCAAAATTGGAAAAGAGTGATTTCTTTCATTTTACAAATATTTCATATTACAAGTATTTTCAGTTTGTAGGTTTGACCCATAGTTCAAAAGTTGGGGTCCCAGGTTAGTCAGGGTTCTCATCAGGTGCTGCCTGGGACTGTTCATCCCCCATATCCCATACGTTACCCAGGTAACTCAAAGGTATCCGTTATGGTATCTTTGTTACATTTAGTACTGTTGTTTGTTTTGATTTTCCTCATTTAGCTTAGCAAACCTTATTGTTATCTTGCTGCCTTCTCTCTGAACAAATCAAGCCTTTTACCCAAACATTGCATCTGTGCTGTGAATAAGTTTGCTTTGTGTTACTCTCTTATCACTTAACTATTTGACGGCATGATCCTTTGGGGCTGCATGTGGGGCTTTGAAGGTGTTTAATTTAATCACATTTATTTGGACATCCTGAAAAATCACTGCAGTGCTCAATCAGTTTTTTCTCTTTAGGCCTTTCCCCTTCATTTGTGTTTGGAGGAAGGATGAGTTGGGGGAGAAGTGAGAGGGAAGAGGAAGGAAACCATTTCTCTTCTATCTTCATTTAAGGCTTTAAGAAGAAACATCAAACAAAATAATTCCATATCTTAATCAAAGTCAACTGATTTAGTTCATGTTAAAAAAATTGACTTGTTAAAATACATTTGAGTTTTAACTTCAAAGTAGAGTCAGAATTTTTATACGGGTGACCATATGATTCTAATTTTTATTTTTTGGTAGCTAGACTTGGCAAGTGTTTATTGTAGACCTACTCTGTGTCATGGTTGTCAGATGTAATAAGTAGATAAAATCAGGGAGCATCCATTGACGTAATTAATATTTAGTCTTATTTTACAGATGACAAAACTGAGGTAAAATTAAGTGCTGCTAATAAGAGGAAGTATCAGGATTAGAACTCAGGGCTCTCCATTCTAACAAGAGTACTCTTCCTTTGTGTCCAGACCAGTACTTTCCAAACTAATCTGCATATCAGTTATCTGAGGATTGTGCTAAACTGTGGGTTCTGATGCATCAGGTCTGGGGCAGAGCCTGACATTTTGCTTTTCTAAGTCTCCCAGGGCAGGCCGATGCTGCTTATTTACAGACTACACTTTGAGTGGCAAGGCCCTAAACTCTTCTCACTTGGAGAAATAAAAATGACCTTCTGTAATGACAAGTGAAGATAGAGCAGTTAATACACTTATCAGCTTATCAGTTTGCTTATTAAGTATTTAATTTCCTGGAAAATCTTACATTGGTTTTTTGATGATCCCAGAAGATAGTGGTTTTGTATACACTTGGTGTAGTCTGATCCAGCAAATGCACCTCTGAGAATATGATCTAAAGTGGCAGATACTAGCAAGAAAATTACTCATGCTTTTTAAGTGACTTAATTTTTTGAAATAATAGATTGAAAACAAATCCAAATTAGATAATGTAGAGTAATTATGGCAAAGAAAGTTTGGATAAATCATGGGTAAAATCACTTTTTTTTTTTTTTAAAGATTTTATTTATTTACTTGACAGAGATAGAGACAGCCAGCGAGAGAGGGAACACAAGCAGGGGTAGCGGGAGAGGAAGAAGCAGGCTCATAGCGGAGGAGCCTGATGTGGGGCTCGATCCCATAACGCCGGGACCACGCCCTGAGCCGAAGGCAGACGCTTAACCGCTGTGCCACCAAGGCGCCCCTAAAAGCACTTTCTAAATCAGTTGTGTGGAAGATTTAATTGAAGAGAATGACTAGACCCCTTTCTCTTTTCTTTGTTAGGCTTTAAATAGACAATGGACAGGGGTGCCTGGGTAGCGCAGTCGTTAAGCGTCTGCCTTCCGCTCAGGGCGTGATCCCGGCGATCTGGGATCGAGCCCACATCAGGCTCCTCCTCTGGGAGCCTGCTTCTTCCTCTCCCACTCCCCCTGCTTGTGTTGCCTCTCTCACTGGCTGTCTCTCTGTCAAATAAATAAATAAAATCTTTAAAAAAATAAATAGACAATGAACAATACCAGCTGTAATCTGATTGAAGTCAGCAGTCCCCAGGTGTTCAGAGAGGCTGCTCTTTCAGTCAAAATTTTCCAAATGAAGCCCTTCTTGGGATAAGCCCTTCTAAGGGCTTTAATACTGAGGTATATTTCTTCTCAGTGCTCCTAAATTAGTGAATTATTTTCTTGTGATTAAATACACTAATAAAACTGACTACTTTAAATTTAGTTTAATAAGGGTCAAGACAAGATTTCACTGATAGTGGAAGTTATAGCAGGAAGTCCATTTCTTCAAGAGTATTCTAAATTTTAGGACACATGTTAGAGTTAGAAGTACTCTTAGAGATAAGGATGTCATGTGCCCTAAGCTCTCCTTCCCAGTGTCAAGTGCACACATTGAATCCCAAAGAGATTTAATGACTTGCTGAAGGTCAGTCAGCTTATTGGTAGCATAGTTTTTATTAGAGGTTTGGTCAGTGATCACAAAATTAACTGCTACCAGGGCCAGGTAAGAAACAATTTAGGGTTATGTATTGTAACATAAAAGAGGTTGTTAGGGAATGTGGCAAGCAGCTGACATGAAAGAGTCACTGACACACAGACCTAGCTGATTATTTACATGTAAAAACAGGGACTCAGTGTAGCCACATCATCTGATTTTTTTTTTTTCAGAGAGTACTTTTGAGCAGGGGTGGGGATAGGGAGGGGCAGAGAGAGAGGGAAAGAGAATCCCAAGCAGGTTCCATGCTCAGTGTGGAGCCCAGCATGGAACTTGATCTCATGAGCTGAAATCAAGTTGTATGCTTAACTGACTGAGCTACCCAGGTGCCCCCCAGATCATCTGATTTTTAAATAAAAGCTGGGAATCCAGATACTTTATGTAAAATATTTCAATTTTAAAATGCAGACAACAAAGAAAAAAACAAAAACTCTGAGTCAGACAAAACATATTTATGAGGCTGATTTGCCCCATGGGGCTGCACTTTTACAATCTCTGATCCAGGCCTTTGCTCTCCCAGTTTAGTGTGTCTCCACCCGTGATTTCTAATAGCTCTCTGAAGTTTCCTTAGCGGGAAGGCTTGGTGGTTGGGGTTCTGATCCTTCCAATTTCCTGTCAGTAAGGTCTCAACATGAAGACTGTTTGGAGAGAAGAGTTCCAAATAATGATGAATGAAAACTTAATATCCTTCCCACTGTCCTTGAGGCAAAAGCATTTTAATTTATAAGGCCAGTGAAGACAAGTGAAATTGTAAAATAAGAGAGGAATTTCTGCCTCAAGAGGGAGCTATCCTGAATGGGCATTGGTCAAGTTTCCCCAATAATACAGCATATTAATCAGATAATTTTGACACTGGTTATTGTTGAATATACCTCTGAAATATATGTATATACAAATATGTATGTGCAGGTGTATAAGAGAGAGAAGGCACTCTAATTAGAGAATTTTCACTTTTTTCTTTACTTTCCTCATGGCATTAAAAGAGAACTAAGGCCAGTCATAAAGAAATGAGCTATTAGAATACTGGTGTCATTTGAGATGGAAGTGGGGGTATAAGATGAGGGAGGTGATCAGTACGATCAACTTTGGTGTTCATTCATGGTCTCAATTATTTGTGAGCCTCCTGAAAGGTCAATGTCATAATGTGTAGCTGTTCTTCCAAGATGCAAATTTAATTGCACAGTCAGTAGTTGCTATTGAGAAGAGGGACACTGATCTGGTATGTTAGCTTAGACTACCATTCAGTATTTGCAAGTATTAAAAAAAATTAGTACAGATAAAGTGTATCTAACATAGAGAAAATGTTTACTCAGTGGTAGCTGGTATTATTAATTATTTATGTGGCTTTTATGTTTTCTACTTATTGCTGTCCTTATAATAAGTCTTATAAAATTATACGTTAGTGCAGGTTATAGGGAGAATTATTTTCTGGCATAGTATTCCAAATTGTGGATTGTCCAAGATACCAAGACCTATTCCTTGTAGATGTCAAGGGTTTATTCTCTTTGTCCCTGGGATCTCAAGGAGAATTGACAATGTCAACCCAGTATATAAACAGACCAACTTGGGTAGTAATTAAAGTGCTGTGCCATACCTTATTTTTTAGAGGTAGGATTTAAGTTGAAGAAATTGAAGTTAAATATCTCAGCGTATTTGAGGATGGGGATGATGGAAATGGATTCCAGTCTATCTGGATGGAAACAATGAGGTGCTAGCCCAGAGGAAAAGGGGTCTGAGCTCAAGGCTGCTTCCACACAGCAGTTTAAGGGTGACTAGAAGTTTTGTGAGTCCTTTGAGACTCATGCTGTTTGGCTAAATCACTTTTTGTCCTCCCTTGTCATTATCATCTATAGATTTTAAGGATTATGTCTGACCAATGTTAATTAAATTACTAATTTGCTATTGATTTTTTCCACAAAAAGCTTATTTTCATGGGATTTAACTTTGGGTTAATGCTAATATAAAAGTCATGCTTACATTTTGGTCTAATGAATGTAGAATAAGAAAAATTTATATTGGTTCTGAACAGTCCAAATTATGGACTAGAATAGGGAGCATGAAGAAATGAAGAACATTTTAGGGCTTATTAGACTATAGCTTTTCATAATTAAGTGAAAACTGGTAAAGGATATATAAACATCAGACCTGATTTTTTTCCTCTAAGGGTACAATTTAAAAAATTAAATGAAAAAATGCTTATAGAAAATTATGTTGAGAATTTATTCTTTTCTGTTTTCTACTTACATTTTACATTTTTCAGGGATAGAGTTTACTTAATGAAATATTTTTTTTCTTTAATATAACTATATTTTATTATCTTGTGTGGATTACAAAATAGTGTAATAGCAAGGTATTTGGAGCCAAACTTTGGGGGCTTTGCATCTATTTTGAAAAATCACCTTTATTGAGTTAGAATTAACATTACATACAGTTCGCCAATTTAAAGTGTACAACTCAGTGAGTTTGGTTTTTTGAAGCAACTTACAGGATTACTCCATCATAACAATAATCTACTTTTAGAACATTTTGTTATCCCTGCTAAAAGAAAGGCTGTACCCAGGGGCACCTGGGTGGCATGGTGGGTTGAACTTCTGACTCTTGGTTTTGATCAGATCATGATCTCAGAATGGTAGGATCCAGCCCAGCATTGAGTTGGGCTCTGCACTCAGTGTGGCATCTGCTGGGGTTTCTCTCTCCCTCTTCCTCTGCCCCTCCAGCCCTTTTTCTATCCCTCCTCACCCCCCATGCACTCATTTGTAAGCATGCATGTGCTTTCTCTAAAATAAAATAAATAAATCTTAAAAAAACCCAACCCTGTACCCATCAGCAGTGATTCCCCATTTTTCCCAATCCCTCAATACTAGACATAATTAATTAATTAATCTGTCTTTTAATCATTAATTAATTAATCTTTTTCATAGATTTGCCTATTCTGGTCATTTCATATAAATGGCTTCTTGCACTTAGCATAATATTTCAAGATTCATTCTTATAGCATATATCAGAGCTTCATTTTATTTAATTGCTGAATAATATTCCATTTGTGGATATGTCACATTTTATTTATTTATGTCTCAAGGGGCATTTGGGTTGTTTTTAGCTATTATGAATAATGTTGCTATGGACATATGTGTACAAGTTTTGGTGTGAACATATGTTTTCAGTACTCCTAGGTATAGGAGTGAAGTTGTTGGCTCAAATGGTAACTTAATATTTAAGTTTTAGAGGAAGTACCAAACTGTTTTCCACAGTGGCTGCACCAAAAATGTATGAGAGTCCTAATTTTACCTTCACATCAGCAATGTATGAGAGTTCTAACTTCTCTAGTACTTGTCAAAACTTGTTATTTTCCATTTCTTTTATTAGTATAGGCACTGAGTATAAAATGGTATCTCATTGTGGCCTTAATTTGTATTTCTTTAATGACTAATGATGTTCAGTATATTTTCATGTGTTTATTGGCTATTTGTATATTTACTGTGGAGAAAAGTCTATTTAAATCTTTTATTCATTTAAAAAATTGGGTTATTTGTCTTATCATTGAATTATAAGAGTTCTTTAAGTTTTATGAGCATTTGCTAAAAATAATGTCTGATTAGTTAGTACACAGAAGTCTTTGAATGGATATTGGATCTCTTTTCTCATTGTTCTTTTGATTTAATTTTAATGTGCCTTTTCCCAAAGTTTATTGATGATTATATATTTAACATTTTGTTAACTGTAGTTTATTTTATCAAGAGCCTTTGGCCATATACCTATGCCATATACCTATACCTATATCTATAGCTATAGCTATATATTTATGGAGACCTCAGAGTACTTAGTAATTTCTCGAACAAATAAGATGCTTAATCAATCAGTCAAATACCTGATGTTTATTTCATCTTAATTCAACAACTAATTATTGAGTACCTGTTTTTTTCATTATTGTGTGAGAGATAGTCTTGCTAACAGACTATCTCCCTTGCTGGCTGTGATGAAACAAGCTGCCATATTGGGAGCTGCCCTGGGGAGAGGCCCATATGGCAAGGAACTGAGTGCAACCTTTGGCTTACAACCAGCCAGAAATTGAGGAGCTCAGTCTGAGAATCTGCAAGAAACTGAATTTGTCCAGTTATCATGTTAGCTTGGCATCAAATCCTTCCCAGTCAAGCCTTCAGATGAGACCTCAATCCTGGCCAACACTTTGATTTCAGCCTCCTGAGAGACCTGAAGCAGAGGACTCAGATAATCTGTTCCCAAATTTCTGAACCACAGGAATCCATAGAGATAATAAATGTGTGTTGTTTTAAGCTGCTAAATTTGTGGTCATTTGTAGATAACTAATAGGTAATTAATAGATAATTAATGTACTATTTTTAAACACATTAATTCATTTCTTTTTCTCATTTCCCTAGCTCAGGGTTTGTCAACTTTGACGCTATTGACATTTTGGCCCAGAAAATTCCTTTTTGTGCGGCATCCTGTGCATTATAGGATGTTTAGCAGTACCACTGTCCTCTACCCACTATATGCCAGTAGCACCCTCCAATTTGAGAAACAAAAATGTCTCCAGAAATTGTCTAATGTCCTCTCAGGGAATATCTCCTTCTCCATATTGAGAATCATTGTGTTCCCTCTGTTTAGAATACATTTATCCATTATTGTTGCTTGAGGATATGTTATAACATAGTTCAAATGCCATGTCTCCTGACCTTGACTAAGGAAGATTATATAGACACATTATTTTTACTGGAGACTCCTCTCCGAATTCCTTCTGCACCTACTGTAATGAGATTATGTCGTACATGGTGTAATATTTAAGGATATTTATTATTATTTTTTATTATGTGTAAGATTGTGTAGGGGTATAAAGACTTTCTGTTACCTGAGGTTTACAGAATATTGATTTGAAGTTATGATGTGTGATCTCAAATAATCAGATTTATGTAGTCATTGATATAAGTTGTCAAACTATAGTAGGAAAGGGTAAAACAAGTGTTTGCCATTGGATAAAACTTTTCATAAAAGTTATGAAAAATTTTTAAATATAATCATTGTTAAAAATAATCAAACTTGTCTTACTGTATTTACCAACAATTCCCTACATGTGGACTCTGTGAGACATTTTGGCTTTGATATCAAAGCAGTAACATAACTAAATTTCATACATAATTCATTTTGGTTTTGAGCTGTACCTTCATAAGCACATTTTAATGCATAATTAAGCTAAATTTTATTTAGTTTATTTTGTTCTACTTTTGGAGATCATCTACCCTGTCTCTGACTTGAATTTATGAATGCTTTAGTAACTCAATAATGAGACATTGGAGTAATTTTCTTAAATTAAAAAAAGGAGGAGGGAATCCCCCATGGGGGAGGGAGCTGCAGTGTTCTTGACTTTCTATGGAAGCTGAACTCCAGTAATCACTATATGAATTAAGATAAAACAATCACTTCCATTTTCTCTAACTTGGAAAATGATACAGATAAAAATTTTCTCTACTTCTTCCACCTTGCAATTTAAAAAAAAAATACCATAATTTGAGAAGAGTGTGTTCTTTTCAGTTGGCTCTTCATAGATTTTTATGGACTTGAAGGTCGAACTCGATTGCTTTATTAACTGGAGTTTTACGGTGGTATTGTGGTTTTGGTGTTTCAGTTAATTTTTTATATGGCCAAAAACTCATCATGTATAGAGCTTCAAGTTCACGGGTAGCTTAGAGATAGGGTATATCCCCTATTCATAACATAATGGTACATAGTATAAGGACTGTAGTTTGCAGGTTCCAAAAAATGAAACTCAAAGTGGCATAAGCAAAATATAAAATTTAATACTTACTATGACTAAAAGGTCTAGGAAGCATGGCTGGCTTTCAAATACAGTTTGACCCTAAGGCTCAAATAATGTCATCAGGACTGGTTTTCTACATTAATTGGCTCAGTTTTCCATTGTTTTCTATTGTAACTAAGGGTTGAGTTTTTAAGAGCATGGCGGGCGCTCTGTTATATTGCTGGAAAAAGAGAAGGAGCAGTTCCTCAAAGAAGAGAATGGATTTCAGGAATGTAGAGTGTTCTATCCAGAAGAAGAGATGGGTATGGGACAGACTAAAAATAGATATTTACTTCAGAAGCCAAATTTTAAGCATGTGACCTGGTAAGGAGTCTGTAATCAAAGGAAAAGGAGGTTGAATTTGAATTGTTAATTGCATCAGATTTTAATAGCTTTATTCATGCGTCTCAGCAGTAGGAATATACATGCCAGGAAGACCAGATGTTCATCCTTCTTGAGAAATGCTTGTTTTACTTCTACCTATGTTTACTTCTACAGCATTAACTTATTTCTGCTCCAATTCTAAGTGGACACATTGTTTATATTTCTTAATACAGCTAACAGTCTGTTTCTTGAAGATTCTGCATATTTGTGATATATTTCACTATGTGTGTTTTTTGTTATTGTTGTTTAATTATCAGAAGGAAATTTCTGGGCAGGAAGCTAGCAGTTGTCCTATTTATCACCTAATCCATTCATAATTTTAGTGTTTTGTACAGTTTTCTAAGGAAGCAAAAATCATTTTAGAGTGGTTTCTTTTGCAAGTAAATTCTTTTTGTTGTTGTTAAGATTTTATTTATTAGAGAGAGAGAGTGCATGTGCACACAAGCAGGGTAGGGAAGGGGCTGAAGGAGAGAGAGAAGCAGACTGCACCCTGAGCACAGAGCTCGATCCCAGCATCCTGGAATTATGACCTGAGCTAAAGGCAGATGCTTAACCAACTGAGCCACCCAGGTACCCACAAGTAAATTCTTAAGTACCAAATGTACCCTGAAGAGTTACTTAAAAAACCTATTTTGTTCTGCAGAAAGCATAGTTTGTCCATGTATAAGGAAATTTAGAGGATTAGGGAGAAATCTATGAAATCGCTTTCACCATCTGCTCTTAATGCAGAAAGATGTAGTAGTTGTTGCTTATTTTTCACTTTATTTTTTCTGTTTATCTTATTCTACCTTTCTCATCATGCTTGACCTCTTTAACCAAGATTTATGATATGGCACCCTCATGCTCATATTTATCTGACTTCAGAATATGAAGTTACCACACATGTCTCCATCTCTCTCAGTCCTCATCAATTAGTTGCTAAATCCTATTTATCCTATTTCTCCTAAAATCTTTTCTTTTCTTTTTTTTTTTTTTTTAAGATTTTATTTATTTGACAGAGATAGAGACAGCCAGCGAGAGAGGGAACACAAGCAGGGGGAGTGGGAGAGGAAGAGGCAGGCTCATAGCGGAAGAGCCTGATGTGGGGCTCGAACCCAGATCGCCGGGATCACGCCCTGAGCTGAAGGCAGACACTTAACCGCTGTGCCACCCAGGCGCCCCTCTCCTAAAATCTTTTCATCTCCTTGCTCCTTTTCACTCCACTGCTGCAGGTCTTCACGGTTTCTCAGCTATGTATTATTCTCAAAACCGGTCTCTGCCTTCAGTTCCACCTCACTCTCCCAACTCTGGCCCCAGCCCCATCTCAGCCTTGCAGTCAAGGTTATCTTTCTGATATGCTGATTTAATTATATAACTCTTTTCGGATGAATTCTCATGGACTTCAGGATATGGTTCACATTCCATGGCTTGGTACATAAAGCCCTTTGTGTTGTGGCATCTGACCACTTATTCAGCTTAATTTTCTGCCTTAGTGGCATCTTCATCCTTTGCTCCAGACAAATCAAATGCACCTGCATCTTTTTTTCGATGCAGATTACTTTTGTATATGACTTTGTCTCTCTTTCCTGCCTAGCTCAGTAACTCTTATTCTTCCTTCAAAATTTGGTTCAGTTATTACCTTTCTTCTAATGGTTCTCAAAATCACTGTGGCTGAATTTGATGTTCTTCATCTAGCCTCTTCAGCGTAGTACTTCACATTGATATATAATTGTTGATTTCTTGCTTGTCTCCCATATGATAATGCAATGGCCTTGAGGGTAAGGTCTGTGTCTGGAGTAGTGTTAGGCCCTTAGGAGATGCTTAATAAATATTTAATGACTGAATGTGTGATCTTAATCTAATGTGTCAGTTTGGCTAGGCTGAAGTCCCCAGTGGCTTGGTTAAATACTAGTCTAGCTGTTGCTGTGAAGGTATTTAGTGATGGGACTAACATTTTTAATTACCTGACTGTCAGTAAGGTGTATTCCCTTCCATAATGTTCATGGGCCTCATCCAATCAACTAACGGTCTTAAGAGCAAATTAGAAGCTTTCTGGAGAAGAAGGTATTCTACCTAAAGACCATAACAGAAACCCTGCTTGGATTTCTAGTCTGCTGGCCTGCCCTACAAATTTCAGACTCAACACTATAACTTTAACTCTTGTCTGAGTCTCCGGCTGACCATCCTGCCCTACAGATTTCAGACTTGCTAGTTCCCACAATCATATGGGGGTTAAAATAAATCTTACTCTATATATCTGTATTTATTTATTTATTAATTATTTTTTTAAAGATTTTATTTATTTATTTGACAGAGACCGCGAGAGAGGGAACACAAGCAAGGGGAGTGTGAGAGGGAGAAGCAGGCTTCCTGTCGAGCAGGGAGCCCGATGTGGGGCTCAATCCCAGGACTCTGGGATCATGACCTGAGCCAAAGGCAGATGCTTAATGGCTGAGCCACCCAGGTGCCCCTATATATCTTTATTTATATCTATATTATCTTGGATCTGTTTCTTTATAGAGAACCCTGGCTGATACAGAATGTATTAATGAATTGAGGATGTTCTATACCTCTATTTTATCCCAAGCATTTGGAGAAATACTATAAATAAGGAAATGAAAGAATACAGTTTACCTGCATCTAATTTGAATTAGGCTCTTACAGGAAACTTCTTCTTAAATTTTGTTAACTATAAATGTAAAAATTTTAGTCAAGTGAAAAAAGGGCCCTTCCACTGGAGTTTTAGGAAGGTCAACTTAATTTTTTTAATTTTAATTTTTTTTTAATTGAAGCATAGTTGGCACACAATGTTACATTAGTTTCAGGTCAACAACATAGTGATTTGGCAACTCTATATGTTATGCTGTGCTCACCACAAGTATAGCTACAATTTGTCACTATACAACACTATTGCATTACTATTGACTATATTCTGTTATGCTGTACATTTTAGCCTTAGACTTATTCATTCCATAGCGGAATCCTGTACCTCCCACTCCCCTTCACCCATTTTGCCCAACCCCCATCTGTACCCCTCTGGCAACCATCAGTTCTCTGTGTTTATGGGTCTGTTTTTGCTTTCGTTTGTTCATTTGTTTTGTATTTTAGATTCCATGTATAAGTGAAATCATAAGGTATTTGTCTTTTTCTGACTTTTAAAAAAAATATTTTATTCATTTATTTGAGAGAGAGAGAGCACGAGCAGGGGGAAGAGCAGAGGAAGAGGGAGAAGCAGACTCCCCACTGAGCAAGGAGCCCAATGGGGGACTCGATCTCAGGACCCTGGGATCATGAGCTGAGCCGAAGGCAGACGCTTAACTGACAGAGCCACCCAGGCACCCCTGTCTTTTTCTGACTTATTTCACTTAGCATAATATCATCTAGATCCATCTATGTTGTTGCAAATGGCAAGCTCTTGTTCTTTTTTATAGCTAAATAATATTCCATCATATAAATATACTACATTTTCTTTATCCATTCATCAGTTGATTGACACTTAGTTTGCTTCTGTATCTTAGCTATTGTAAATAATGCTGCAGTAAACGTAGGGGTGCATATATCTTTTTGAATTGGTGTTCTCATTTTTGGGGGTGAACACCCAGTAGTGTTTACTGTACATTCCCACCAACAGTGCAGGAGGATTCCTTTTTCTCTACATTCTCACCAACATTTTCTATTTCTTGGCTTTTTGATACTAACCATTATCTAGTGTGAGGTAATCTCTCATTGTGGTTTTGATTTGCATTTCCCTGATGATGAGTGATGTTGAGCATCTTTTCATGTGTCTTTTGGCCATTTGTATATCGTCTTTGGAAAAATTTCTATCCAGGTCATCTGCTCATTTTTAAAATTGAATTATTCATTTTTTTGGTGTTGAGTTGTATAAATTATATATATTTGGATATTACCCTCTTCTCAACTATATCATTTCCAGATATCCTTTCCCATTCAGTATGTTGTCTTTTTGTTTTGTTATGTCCTTTATTATGCAAATTTTATTTTTATGTAGTCCCAATAGTTTATTTTTGCTTTTCTTTCCTTTGCCTGTAGAGACACATCTAGAAAAGAGTTGCTGAGGCTGATGTCAAAGAGATCAGGACATCAGGACATGTAGGAAACCCAACTTTAAAAAGTTGAATTATGGGATCATTATTGATATTCTTGGTTCTAAACTTGTTTCTTATTTATTAATACTTTTGATGACAGAGTTCCAGTCAGTTGTGAAAAAATAACCTGAAGTTCAAAAGATGGCTTGCTTTCCTTTTTACCTGTTTTTATTAAATGCCAAAAATATGATAAAGCATTGGAGCCCTTTGAGCTAATTTCCATTCATTTCCCTAAAATGTTCTATGAGGAAATGGAGTGCAACAGTGGAATTGTACAGCTATCCAGGCATTGACTTGTCCTTTATCTAAGGCATTATTCACCTCAGTGGACAGACTAATTTTCTTTCATCTAGATAACAGAAAAATAGATTTCCCATATGAAGCAAAAATGAGCCAAAGAAAAGATAAATGTGTGCATGTGAACTAACATCTCTCTAAACTAATAAGTAAGATCTTGAAATTTAAACAATTGCCAAATACCTACAAGATAAGTAAATTTAAGAGTAAAGAATTTTTTTAAAAAGATTTTATTTGAGAGAGAGAGTGAGTGAGAGAGAGAGCACAAGCAGGGGGAGCGTCAGGAAGAGGGAGAAGCAGGCTCCCCACTGAGCATTGAGCCCCATGTGGGGCTCAATCCCAGGACCCTGAGATCATGACCTGAGCTGAAGGCAGACACTTAACTGACTGAGCCACCCAGGCACCCCCCCAAAACAAAGAAATTTTTATAGTTGCAAGGTAAGCAGTCTTCTTCTAGATCTCATTTTTGGTATTATTAGATACTTTTTACTTGATCCACCTTTGTCATTTGAGCTAAAATTTAACCCAACATTGCACCTTTGCTATGATTAAAGTTCTATACTAGATGTTTTGGGTGACTCAAAGATGAAATGTAATTTGAAATAGATTGAAATAGGAATAATAATAGAGATACAAAGCATTTTTAGAGGGAAAATAGCTAAAGAGCAAGACTAATTCCAAGCAACAAAAGTTGGGTATGGTTCATGGGGTTAGAACTTGAGCTGGACCATGAGAAATGATCTAGTACTTTGAGTTACAGATATGGGAATAGGGAAGAGGTTTTCAAGCATTAGGACACGTTGAGCAGCATAAGGAAGATATGGAAGGCAGGAAAGCACAAATCCATTTGTAGCAGGGTTCCAAACACAGGTAATGGTTTGGAAATCTTGGCATCCAGGAAATCAGTCTTAAAGTTACTTGAAGTAATCCAGAGGAATGCTGATGAGAGTCCGAGCTCAGTTAGTGGTGATGGGAGGAGGAATAGAGGAGTGCATATGAACAACAGTATAGAGGTATTTGACATTTTAAGGCCTTACATAAGTTGAACTTTTTTAAAAATGAAATTTTCCCTTTTAATAAACAGATTTTTGCTAATAATCTATACCAAATTTGAAGAGAAAAAATTCAAACCTCACAGAAGTCTAAATAATCATGGTAAAAATCCATAAGTATGCACTGATTTTTTACCTCTTCCCATAAAAAGGACTCTTCAGGGTGGAAAATATAGTGCAAACTCCAGACTACTATGAAAAGATGAATAAGAGAGTGCTAAGTTGTTTTAAATTCAGATATGTAGTCTTAATTAAACTGTATCCCAGGAACTTGTGATTATGGTCACAGGCCAGTTTGTGATTTCGAAGGGTTCTGCAGGATGGGGATGGACAGGATGCAGAGATAGATAGCAGCTGTTTCAATTGTATAAAGGGTATGTATGTGTGTGTGTTAGACAT
>NW_024426552.1:82545957-82566671 GCF_017311325.1 Ursus maritimus
TAGGGAAAGTGCATTTTTAGGACTAGAATAATGAATTTAACAGCAATATCTAAGAGAATCTGGAAGAGAAGCTGAAGAGTAGATTTTTATGTACATAGAAATAATGTATTAAATTTTATGAAACATCAAGTGTTCAAAGAAAAAGTTATGCTCAACTTTGTTCCTTTCTTTTTAAATTTTTTCATTATATTAGTAGTATATATGTTCATTAAAGAAAGTTTGAAACACCCAGAAAAGTGCAACAACACAAATAGTCTACATATAATCTTCATTGACGTCTGTGTTTATTTCTTGCCCTTACTTTTGGGACTTATGCATACTATATTTAGATGTCATTTTTATTTTATTTATTTATTTATTTATTTACTTATTTATTATTTTTATTTATTTTTTAAATTTTTTAAAAATTTGTTATTATGTTAGTTACCATACAGTACATCATTAGTTTTTGATGTAGCGTTCCATGATTCGTTGTTTGTGTATACCACCCAGTGCTCCATGCAATACATGCCCTCCTTAATACCCATCACCAGGCTATCCCAATCTCCCAAGCCCCTCCCCTCTGAAGCACTCAGTTTGTTTCCCAGGGTCCGTTGTCTCTTGTGGTTCATTCCTCCTTCTGTTTACGCCCCCTTCATTCTTCACTTCCTTCTCCTACCGATCTCCCTGCTATTTCTTATGTTTCATAAATGAGTGAAGCCATATGATAATTGTCTTTCATTGCTTGACTTATTTAGCATAATCTCCTCCAGTCCCGTCCATGTTCCTGCAAATGTTGGGTAATTGTTCTTTCTGATGGCTGAGTAATATTCCATTATATATACGGACCTCATCTTCTTTATCCATTCGTCTGTGGAAGGGCATCTCGGCTCCTTCCACAATTTAGCTATTGTGGACAATGCTGCTATGAACATTGGGGTGCATATGGCCCTTCTCTTCACTATGTCTGTATCTTTGGGGTAAATACCCAGTAGTGCAATTGCTGATCATAGGGTAGCTCAATTTTTAACTTTTTAAGGGACCTCCACACTGTTTTCCAGAGTGGCTGTACCAACTTGCATTCCCACCAATAGTGTAAGAGGGATCCCCTTTCTCCACATCCTCTCCAACATTTGTTGTTTCTTGCTTTGTCCATTTTTGCCATTCTAACTGGCGTAAGGTGGTATCTCAATGTGGTTTTGATTTGAATTTCCCTGATGGCTAATGATTTTGAACGTTTTTTCATGTGTCTGTTAGCCATTTGTATGTTTTCATTGGAAAAGTGTCTATTCATATCTTCTACCCATTTTTTTATTTGATTACTTGTTTCTCGTGTATAGAGTTTGAGAAGTTCTTTATAGATCTTGGATACCCGCCTTTTATCTGTAGTTTCATTTGCAAATATCTTCTCCCATTCTGTGTGTTGCCTCTTTGTTTTGATGACTGTTTCCTTTTCTGTGCAGAAACTTTTTATCTTTCTGAAGTCCCACAAGTTCATTTTTTCTTTTGTTTCTCTTGCCTTTAGAGATGTTTCATAGAAGAAGTGGCTGTGGCCAATGTCAAAGAGGTTGCTGCCTATGTTCTCCTGTATGATTTTGATGGATTCCTGTCTCACATCGAGGTCTTTCATCCATTGGAGTTTATCTTTGTGTACGGTGTGAGAGAGTGGTCAATTTCATTCTTTTTCATATAGCTGTTCAATTTTCCCAGCACCATTTATAGAAGAGACTGTCTTTTTTCCACTGGATGTTTTTTCCTGCTTTGTCAAAGATTAGTTGCCCAAAGAGCCGAGGGTCCATTCCTGGGTTCTCTATTCTGTTCCATTGGTCTATATGTCTGTTTTGTGCCAGTACCATACTGTCTTGGTGATCGCAGCTTTGTAGTATAGCTTGAATCAGGCAACGTGGTGCCCCAGCTTTGTTTTTCCTTTTCAACATTTCCTTGGTGACTCGGGGTCTTTTCTGGTTCCACACAAATTTAAGGGCTGTTTGTTCCAGCTCTTTGAAAAATGTCATTGGTATTTTGATCAGGATGGCATTGAAAATGTAGATTGCTCTGGGTAGCATAGACATTTTAACTGTTTATTCTTCCGATCTGTGAGCACGGAGTATTTTTCCATCTTTTTGTGTCTTCTTCATTGTCTTTCAGAGTGATTTATAGTTTCTAGAATATAGATCCTTTACCTCTCTGGTGAAGTTAATTCCAAGATATCGTATGATTTTTAGTGCTATTGTAAATGGGATGGATTCCCTAATTTCTCTTTCTTCAGTGTCATTGTTCGTGTATAGAAATGCCACTGATTTCTGAACATTGATTTTGTATCCTGCCACATTACGGAATTGCTCTATGAGTTCTAGTAATTTGGTGGTGGAGTCTTTTGGGTTTTCCTTGTCATCTGTGAAGAGAGAGAGTTTGACTTTGCCTATTTGAATACCTTTTATTTCTTTTTGTTGTCTGATTGCTGTTGCAAGGACTTGTAGTACTATGTCGAACAATAATGGTGAGAGTGGGCATCCTTGTCATGTTCCTGATCTTAAGGGAAGGCTTTCAGCTTTTCCCCATTGAGAATGATATTTGCTATAGGCTTTTCATAGATAGTTTTTATGAAATTGAGGAATGTACCTTCCATCCCTATACTCTGAAGAGTTTTAATGAGGAAACGATGCTGTATTTTGTTAAATGCTTTTTCTGCATCAATTGAAAGGATCATATGGTTCTTGTTTCTTTCCTGTTGATTTGATCTATCACACCGATCGATTTGCGAATGTTGAACCACCCTTGCATCCCAGGGATGAATCCCACTCGGTCTTGATGGATAATCCTTTTAATGTACTCCTGGATCCTATTAGCCAGGATCTTGTTGAGAATTTTGGTGTCCATATTCATCAGAGACATCGGTCTGTAATTCTCCTTTTTGATGGGGTCTTTGCCTGATTTGGGGATCAAGGTAATACTGGCCTCATAGAATGAGTTTGGTAGTTTTCCTTCTGTTTCTATTTTTTGAAACAGCTTCAGGACAATAGGTATTATTTCTTCTTTGAATGTTTGATAGAATTCCCTGGGGAATCCGTCAGGCCCTGGACTCTTGTTTTTGGGGAGGTTTTTGATCATTGCTTCAATCTCTTCATAATTAATCGGTATGTTTAAATAATCAATTTCTTCCTGTTTCAGTCTTGGTATTTATAGGTTTCCAGGAAGGCATCCATTTCTTTCAGGTTGTTTAAGTTATTGGCATAAAGCTGTTGATAAAAGTTTCTAATGATTGTTTCTATTTCCTTGGTGTTGTTCATGATCTCTCCCCTTTCATTCATAATTTTATAAATTTGGGTCCTTTCTCTATTCTTTTGAATAAGTCTGGCCAGTGGCTTATTGATCCTATTTATTCTTTCAAAGAAGCAGCTTCTAGTTTTATTGATCTGCTCTATTCTGCTCCTTGTTTCTAATTCATTGATCTCTGCTCTGATCTTGATCAACTGCCTTCTCGTGCATGGGTTAGGCCTGTTCTTCTGTTCCAGCTCCAGCTCCAGCTTCTTACGGTGAGAATATAAAAACTGCATTTTAGATTTTCTGTTCTTTTGAGTGAGGCTTAGATGGCTATGTATTTTCCCCTTAGGACCCTTTGCAGTGTCCCATAGGTTTTGAACTGATGTGTTTTTGTTCTTATTGGTTTCCATAAATTGTTCTTGTTCCTCTTTAATTCCCTGGTTTACCCAGTCATTCTTAAGCAGGATGGTTCTTAGTTTCCAAATATTTGAGTTTCTTTCAAATTTTTCCTTGTGATTGAGTTCCAGTTTCAAAGCATTGTGGTCTGAGAATATGCAGGGAATAATCTCAGTCTTTTGGTATCGGATGAGACCTGTCTTGTGACCCAGTATATGGTCTATTCTGGAGAAAGTTCCACGTGCATTTGAAAAGAATGAGTATTCTGTTGTTCTGGGGTGTAGTGTTCTGTATATATCTATGAGGTCCATCTGGTCCAGTATGTCATTCAAAGCTCTTGTTTCTTTGTTGATTTTCTGCTTAGGTGATCTGTCTATTGCTGAGAGTGGGGTGTTGAGGTCCCCTACTATTAACGTATTATTATCTATATGTCTCTTTATTCTGGTTAAGAGTTGGTTTGTGTATCTAGCTGCTCCCCTCTTTGGGGCATAGATATTTATAATTGTTATATCCACTTGATGGATACATCTTTAAGAATAATATAGTGTCCTTCTGTATCTCTAACTACAATCTTTAGTTTAAAATCTAATCTGTCTGATATGAGAATTGCTACCCCAGCTTTCTTTTGAGGTCTGTTGGCATGAAAAATGTTTTCCATTCCTTCACTTTCAGTCTGGATGTATCTTTAGGTTCAAAATGAGTCTCTTGTAGACAGCATATGGATGGGTCACGTCTTTTTATCCAATGTGCAACCCTGTGGCATTTATGGGAGCATTTAGGCCATTCACATTGAGAGTGATTATTGAGAGATATGATTTTATTTTTTTAATTTTTATTTTTTTTAGCTTCTTATTTTTTTATTATTTATTTATTTATTTATTTATTTTAATGATTTTTTATTATATTATGTAGGTCACCATACAGTACATCCCCGGTTTCCGATGTAAAGTTCGATGATTCATTAGTTGCGTATAACACCCAGTGCACCATGCAATACGTGCCCTCCTTACTACCCATCACCGGTCCATCCCATTCCCCCACCCCGCTCCCCTCCGAGGCCCTCAGTTTGTTTCTCATGTTTCATTCCCCCTTCTGATTACCCCCCTTTCTTTATCCCTTTCTTCCCCTACCAATCATCCTAGTTCTTATGTTCCATAGATGAGAGAAATCAATATGATAATTGTCTTTCTCTGCTTGACTTATTTCACTTAGCATTATCTCCTCCAGTGCCGTCCATGTTGCAACAAATGTTGAGAATTCCTTCTTTCTGATAGCTGAGTAATATTCCATCATATATATGGACCACAACTTCTTAATCCAGTCATCTGTTGAAGGGCATCTCAGCTCCTTCCACGATTTAGCTATTGTGGACAATGCTGCTATGAACATTGGGGTGCATATGGCCCTTCTCTTCACTATGTCTGTATCTTTGGGGTAAATACGCAGTAGTGCAATGGCTGGGTCATAGGGTAGCTCAATTTTTAACTTTTTAAGGGATCGCCACACTGTTTTCCAGAGTGGCTGTACCAACTTGCATTCCCACCAACAATGTAGGAGGGATCCCCTTTCTCCACATCCTCTCCAACAATTGTTGTTTCTTGCCTTGTCTCTTTTTGCCATTCTAACTGGCATAACGTGGTATCTCAGTGTGGTTTTGTTTTGTATTTCCCTGATGGCTAATGATTTTGAACATTTTTTCGAGTATGTTAGCCATTTGTATGTCTTCATTGGAAAAGTGTCTGTTCATATCTTCTGCCCATTTTTTGATTTATTTGTTTCTCGCATATTGAGTTTGAGAAGTTCTTTGTAGATCTTGGATACCAGTCTTTTATCTATAGTGTCATTTGCAAATATATTCTCCCATTCCATGGGCTGCCTCCTAGTTTTTTTGTCTGTTTCCTTGGCTGTGCAGAAGCTTTTAAACTTGATGAAGTCACATAAGTTCATTTTTTCTTTTGTTTCTCTTGCCTTCGGAGACGTGTCATGAAAAAGGTTGCTTTGGCCGATGTAGAGGTTGCTGCCTATGTTCTCCTCTAGGATTTTGATGGATTCCTGTCTCACATCGAGGTCTTTCATCCATTTGGAGTTTATTTTTGTGTATGGTGTTAGAGAATGGTCAAGATTCTATATTCTCATTAATATTTTCATTAATATTTTTTTCAAGCCTACACATCATCTTGACCATTGTTACTCTGAACTCCATTTCTTACAATTTGGTTATATCCATATCCATTAGTTCTATGGCAGAGGCCACAGTCTGTGTTTCTTTCCTTTGTTGGGGATTCCTCCTCCTTGTCATTCTGATGAGGAGAGGTTGCGAGGATGCACAGAGCCCAAATTATTGACCAGGACCCAGGCAATATGCACTTGTTTTATAGGGACTTTAGGGATGTGGGCTTGTTTTTTCAGCCTGTCTTCTGGGGGAGGGGCTTGCCACACTGCTACTCAGGCAACCCTGTTTGGGTAGAGTTGCCCCGTCCCCTGTGAGGGGGGATGGGGATGGGAAAATGTGAACTTGTATTTCCTGGGTTTTGTTCTCTGACCGCTTTCCCTGGCGGTTTTCTGTGACTCTTCTGAGAGTCAGAGCAACAGTGGCCATATCCTAGCCTCTGTCTCAGAACAGAGAGATCGCAGTCTGCTCTCCACTGAGCTCTCTTTGCTACTTTAACTCTGTTTCTGTCAGTGCTGCTAAAATCCCCACAGCCGCTCTCCCAGTCCATGGTCCCAGGGCAGGGTCGTCTCTGTCCTTTGTGCTTCTAATACCGCCAGCCGCCCCTGGTTCCCTCGTGCTTCCGAGCTCCCTGTTTCAATGTGGTTCACGCGTGCTCTGGAGCTCTGGTTTTCAGTCTGGTCGTGCTCATGCTCCGAGCTTCCGGTTTCAGTGTAGTTCGAGTGCGCACTCCAGAGCACCGGTTTTCACTCTGGTTTCTTGGTGGCTATGGTTCTGCAAGTCTGGCCCGCTCCCGAGTGCAGGAGGCTATTGCTTCCTGTTGCTAGAGCACAGTGGCTCCCTCCCCCTTCTGTTTATCTTCCGATATCTGTGCGCAGATTCACGGCTCCTGCTTCATACCTCAGTACTCAGTGCCGGAGATGTTCATTTGTAGAGATCCAGATGTATCTTCCTATGTCTCAGGCTGATTTAGTGGGTGTTCAGGATGATCTGGTAGATATCCAGCTCGATTCAGTGGGCCAGCTGAAAAAAGTTCCTCTACTCCTCTGCCATCTTTTTGTTTTCCTATTTATTTATTTTAAAAGACTTATATATTTATTTGAGAGAGAAAGGGTAGTGAGAGAGAGAGGGAGAAGCAGACTCCCTGCTGAGCAGGGAGTTTTGATGCTGAACTCAATCCCAGGACCCTGGGATCATGACCTGAGCCTAAGGCAGACACTTAACCGACTGAGCCACTCAGGTGCCCCTAGAGGTCATGTTTAGATTTAATTTTTATTAAATCCAAAAAATATATACAAATATCATTTGTTTTAAAACATTTTATCAAATAGTTCTTCAAGGCTTATAATGGAAGTTGGCAATCCCTTGACCTATTCTTTCCAATTCTAGAAGCAACTACTTTTGAACTGTTTCTTTTTTGGGGGGTGAATTTTCTTTTGTATTTATAAATAACAGACCTTTAGTGTGATGATGTGACTTTTAAGATTTATTGACTTTTTATTGTGGGAGATTGTTGCAGGGTTGCAGGGTTGTCTCACGGAGTCAAAGAATGAATCTTACAGACACAAAAGGGTGAAGTGAAGTGAAAGTTTATTAAGCGAAGGTAAGAACAGGATGGAAAAAAGCTCTCTAGAGTGAGAAGGGTGTGGACTGGGTTGCCACTGAGAGCTTTTATGGTTGGTCTCATAGAAAACTGACCAGGCAACTTGGTATATATCTTGTCTATAACATTTAAGATAAATAAGGTGGATTTGCAAATATTGTGAAAATATCTTGTCTATATTTAAAAGAAAAAAGGTGGATTTGTTATGTTCCCTTCTTTCTGGTTAATATCTTGTCTATAACATTTCTTCACATCTGGGACTTCTGTGAGCCTAGTTATGTAGTCCCCTGCATGAGCCTAGTCACATAGCCCCCTACCTGTTTTCCCCTACCTAGCCTCACCTGTCCCTTACTCAAGATGAGAATTTGCTGTCTTCCTCCAGAACTACCCCTTACCCTACCCTCCACTTACACATATGCCCACATCCACCTTGTTTTCTCCCATGTTATTATGCCACAGTTGTTGTTGTTGTTTTTAAGATTTATTTATCTATTTTAGAGAGAGAACTTGGAGAGGAGGGGCAGAAGGAGTGGGAGAGAGAGTCTTAAGCAGACTGTGCTGAGCGCAGAGCCTGACTTGGGGGTCAATCTCATGACCCTGAGATCACAACCTGAGCTGAAACCAAGAGCTGGACGCTTAACTGACTGTGCCACTAAGGCGCCTCACATAGTTTTTTAATAAATAAATATTTAGTGTCTATGTCATTATGATGATTATATAAACATTTCTAATCCAGCTCTTCAGTATACTATGGTTTTATTTTCTTTCTTGTAAAACTTTTTTAGTGGAGAACTTTTTAATTTGTTTTGTTTTTAATGTACTTGTCATTAAGTAAATTGCTTATTAATCATGAAAACACATAAAACAATCCCTCAGTTTCATTGTTTTCTTGGTGACAGATTTGGGTGACATATCTTGGTGGTAATTCTGGAGCCTTCTGATCTTATGCTCCAGTGTGAATGTGTTACTCTCTGAGCCCACTGCTCATTTGGCTTCCTGGGCCTTTCTTTCCCTCACAGTCATCCTAAGGATTACCTTTACCTTTTTCCTGACTTGTTTCCCCTTTTCTCTGGATTTCATGTTTCCCTATTTGTAGGTTTATTTCCTTGTTTTGGTAGAACACATGCTTGCATGGCTTCCTGAGAAGTAATTCATCAAAGTACACTTTTTGAGACTTATATGTCTGAAAAAGTCCTTATTTTGCCTTTACTCTTGATTGATAGTTTCCAGGCATAAATGTCTAGATAGGGAATATTTCTTCTTTAGAATTTGAAGGTATTTCTCTACTTTTCCCTTTTTTGGTTTATCATTTCCTCTTTTTAAATAAAGGCAAATAGAAGTAAGTATATATACATGTATATATAGAGTCCAATTAATCCTTGTATTTTTAGTCTTACATGTACCCCTACTTTCAGTTCTATCAACAGTAATAGAGTCTCTCCATCTTTTCTTCCCTGTAGTCACAGGCCATTGTTCTCTACTTAATGGTATAAATCAGCTAATGTTTTGGCTCCCTCAGGCACAGTTTTTTTGTTCTGCTATGTTGGTTACTTTTCAAATTCAAAATTTTATTTTAATCACCTCTTGTTGTCTATCTTCTTTTCCATATGTTTTGTCCTTTTGATTTTATGACTCTAAAAATTGCTGGCATTGTAGTGGGATTTTGTGAGGGAGTGAAGATAAACTCATGTGTTCAGTATGCTACTGGTTGGGCTGTCAATGTTTTTCTTCCACTTAATATTCTGTGAAAGTCCCTATATTATCACATACTCTTATGTAAACATTACTTAAATAAAAATCAAGTATTTATATAATATTGCATGAACTTGCCAGTTTTCTTGACGTTGTTATATATATCAGTGGGTTGTTTTTTTTTTATCACCAATGAACATGTTTTTGTAAAAAATTTGTTCAGTATGTTGAAAATGATGTCAACTAAGAAGGAATTTACTAATGGTAGACTGCAGGATTATGTATTTGGCCTTGTCCTGTTAACATTTTTTTAGTGACTTTGATGAAGTAATTTTTCAAAGACCTCTTCTGCCTGTAGGATAAGGTTTAAGACAGATTCAATTTATTTTTCATGATTCCAGAAAACATAACTTGGATAAAGGCTTTAAGGAGACAGATTTTTAGTTCAATTAAAAAAATTTCCAATATTTAAAGTCATTCAGAAAAGAAATGGGGCTGCATAGTCTGAAAGTAGGCTCCCCTTTACTAAACAATGAGCTCTAGGAGGGTGGTGACCATCTGGTTCCCTAAAATCCAGCACTAAATAAACATTTAATGTTGAAAGAATTTATGCTAATTTATTATCAGAGTTGTTATAGTAACAGAGATACCTGTTCTTAGTGAAAAATTTACCTCTAAAATCCCTTGTGTCTTTGAAATCTTCTCCATCTAAATGGAGATCCTAAAAGCCAATAGCCTATAACAGGAGAAAAATGAATTCAGTATTTCAGTCTTCTTTTATGACATCTATATAGAACTGTTACTATTAGAGATACCAAGTTAGATAGATAATTCACTTAGCTATATTGTTTGTTTTACTAGTTGAGAGATTAATGACCTAATTTGCTTTAACAATGCTTCACATGTCTCCATCTTTTCTTCCCTGTAATCTCAGGCCCTTGTTCTCCACTTAAAGTTGATTATGGAAAGAGTTGTTTTCCCCCTCTTGGTGTCCTTTTAATTTAGCAGAATAATTTCATTTTGATCATTTTTCTGCCAAAATAATGAAAAATCAAATTATATAATCAAATATAAAACTTAATCATACATTTGTATTTTACAATTTTATTTTATAAGTTAATAACTTCCTTGAATGTATATTTGTCTTTTTTCTTAATATACACATTTTGCCTAACTGGTCATCATTATTTTGCTTTAGTTACATGCTTAGGATGGCATAGGAATTACATGGAATTTATAGACAGCAAAACTTCAGTTCTTTATAAACTGCCTGATACTACTCTGAGGGTAAAGCTGAAAATTATAACAATTTTTATAGTTCCTGAGAGAGACATAATCCTTCTCTCTCCTGTATTGCTAGATACTCTTTCTGGTTTCATTGACTTATACCAACCATTTTAAAGTTGAACATGGAATTAGTAATTCTTGAAAACATTTCTCTGGGCCCTTTTAAGTAAGTTCATCTAAATCGAAACCCTCATACCACTTCTTCAGGACTTTTCTTACATTCTTTATCACTTTGACCTTGTATTTGTTGTGGCTAGAAAGAGCTATATCTCTCCAGGGCAGGATCCATGATTGAGTCCTTTGGGTTTCCTGGAAACTCCTACCCAGAGTTCAGTATTTGTGAAACAGATTAAATTAAGTATATTTGAATCCATATTTTTGTAGTGATAAAAACACATTATGTAAATATAACAGAGAAAATAATATTTTATTAACTGACATCAGAATTCCTGTTGGGAAGGGAACTTGCTTGTTTAGAAAAATACCTTCATAAACTGCTTTGTCAGGTAGAAAGGTGATGCCCCCAGGGAAAGCATGAATAAGAAATAAATAGCGATTTCTGGCTGTAGGTGAGCAAAACTGGAGAGCAAGGGAGGAGGTAGATGAAAGGCAACTATGTTGGAAGGAGAAGTTGCCAAACCACATGGCAGAAAGCCTCAGGCTCTAAAGGAAGTGGGAAATTCCAGCTTTGGGGTGATTATTAATGCCCAAGAATACATGTGACTAATATTCTAGTTGAAATTGTTTGTGTTGCTTTATGAAACCCCCTTACTACACAACTCTAGGAGACGTGGTTCATTGAATACAGTAATATATTGTATCCACCACTGTGAACCCAAACCTTCATTCAGGGCTGCTACAGAAACATACCTTGCGTCTGCCTTTGGCTCAGGTCAGGAAATCAGGGTCCGGGGATCAGTTCCCACATTGTGCTCCCTGCTCCACAGGGAGTCTGCTTCTCACTCTACCTGCCACTCCCCCTGCTTGTGTGCGCTCTCTCTCTCTGTCATATGAATAAATAAAATCTTAAAAAAAAAAAAAAAGAAATATACCTTGAGTACATAGTTTGGAGGAGTAATCAAGGAAATTAGGCTGAGTCCCTTATTTGGTTTGGTATGGAGTAGGAAGAAGAGAAAAGCTATAGAGACTGAAGCATAAAAATCAGAGATTTGGAACTGTCAGTGAGAATTAGCAAAAGTCATTGGATTTCACATAGTGCTTGGGATAATGGATAGTCCTTCTAATTTTATTTAAACTCAAAGGCAGTGTGAATTCAGATGATACCTGGGTTACATAGGTATGGCTGAGATTATCAAAGACCTAGGTCCTCTTCACCTCCTCAGTGTAGAAAATTCAATTTTCTGACAACTGGCCAAAAATTCTGTTGTGGCCAGAAAGATACCAAATCATATAACCTGTGAGATTTAAGTAAGTTGCCTCATGATAAAGCCAGCTCTATCAGAAACAAGCATACTGCGTGTTAGGCACTTTTAAAGGACTTCACATACATTATATATGGGCCTTAGATATATTAACTCTTCACAACAAGCTTACAAGTAGGTAGGTTGTTATCCTAATTTGACAAAAAGCAAACTGAGGCATGGAAACATAAGTCAGTGGCTTAACCCTCCTGAGCCAGTAAATAGCAGGGCTAGAATTAAACCAAGGTAGTCTCGTTCCAGAGGCCATGTTCTTAATAACTATGCATATTATGCCCTTCTGTACTTTTCATCATAGTCTGAAAAAGGCCTAAGCCACAAAGGAAAGTGAAACCATCTTAAGGTTTTAAATAAATAAAAAATGCCTGGGGTATACAGGAAGTTTTATCACTAATCTCAGAGCATGTGCTGGAGGGGCAGGGATCTTTGGGGGACTTCTCCAGGAACAAAGGAGCTGGTAGATGGCATTTCCCTCCCCTGCCCCCAAGCCTAGATACATGGACACCCGCAGGAACCAGCACAGTACAAACACTCTCCACCTGGAATGCTAACAGCATGATTCACTCCAGCAGAAACACACCCTCTATTATGGACTGGGCAGGAGTTCTCCCAGGTGGTTGCAGGCCTCCTTCCACAGCAGATCAGTGCAGATCTTGCTAGCATCACATACCTCGCCTCCATGTTCTCCTGTGGACCTGCCCCCTCCAGTACACCCTTGGCCAGGGCCCATCCAGAATGGTGCCACAAGCCTGCCAGTGTGCAAGCAATCCTGATGGGCCAGCACCATTCCAAAGTGACTCCTGCCCCTGGGAGAGGGGAAAATAACCACATATATCATTCCAACTGCGGCCCCAGGAGTGGGCTAGGGGCGGGGCAGACACTGGGTATAATTTCAGGTCCCACCCACCAATGAAACTTCCTGCAGTTTGGTGCTGCCGTTTCTGGCAAATGCCTGGTCTAACTCAACTCAAGCCAAGGGTGACTCCAGACTAGACCACTAACAACACAGGGACCAAACCCTGCCCACAACAAGCAACAAGAGCCATTCAGACAACTGGACTAAAAGCAAATGTGTCTCAGCCACAACAGTAGGGCACATGCAGCACACTTAGTAGACACACCTGAAGCATCAGTTTCTGGTGAACGGGACATTGTGCTGCAGGGCACTACAGGACCTCTTCTTCATAAGACCACTGCTTTCAAGAGCAGGAGACATAGCTGACTTTCCAAACACAGAAACAGACGCAGAGAGTTACACAAAATGAGGAGACAGAGCAATATGTCCCAAACAAAAGAGCAGGACAAAATCACAGAAGAGACCTAAGCAAAATGGAGATAAGTAATATGTCTGGTAGAGAATTTAAAGTAATGATCATATTCACTGGGCTTGAGAAAAAAGTGGAAGATATCAGTGAGACCCTTAACAATGAGATAAAAAAGAACCAATCAGTGATGAAGAGCACAATAAATGAAATAAAAAATACTTTAGATGGAATAAATAGTAGACTCTATGAAGCAAAAGAATGAATTAGCAACCTGGAGGATAGATTAATGGAAAGTAATCAAGGTGAGCAGGTGAGAGGAAAAAAAAATTATACGAAATGAGAATGGTCTTAGGGAACTCAGCGACACCATCAAGTACAATAGCATTTGCATTATAGGGATTCCAGAAGGAGAAGAATAAGAAAGGGGAGCAGAAAATTTATTTAAAGAAATAGTAGCTGAAAACTTCCTGAATTTGGGAAATGAAACAGAAATCCAGATCCAGGAGGCACAGAGAACTCTCAACAAAATCAACCCAAGGAAGTCCATACCAAGACACATAGTAAAAATGGCAAAAAAGCAGTGATAAAGAGAGAACTTTAAAAGCAGCAAGAGAAAAGAAAACAATTACATACAAGGAAAATTACATAAGGCTATCAGCTGATTTTTCAGCAGAAACTTTGTGGCCTAAAAGAGAGTGGCATGATATATTTTTAGTACTGAAAGAAAGAAAACTGCAACCAAGAATGCTCTATCCAGTAAGGCTTTCATTCAGAATAGAGAAAGAGAGAGAGAGAGAGAGAGTGTTTCCCAGGCAAACAAAAGTTAAAGGAATTCATGAACATTAAACCAGCCCTATAAGAAATGTTAAAGGGGACTCTGAGTGGAAAGGAAAGAATATAAGCAGGAGTAAGAGAAGTAGGAAGCATCAAAGCAGTAAAATTAAGTGTATCTATAAAAATCAGTCAAGAGATTCACAAAATAAAAGGATGTAAAGTATGACACTGTATACTTAAAATGTGGGCAGAGGGAGGAGTGAAGAATGGATTCAAATTTAAGCAGCCATCAACTTAATATATACTGCTCTGTGCATAAGATGTTATATATAAACCTAATGGTAACCATAAATAAAAAACCAGTAATAGATGTCAAAAAATAAAGAAAAAGGAATCCAAATATATCACTAAAGAAGGCCAGCAAATCGTGAGAGAAGAGAGCAAGAGAAGAAAGGAATAGAGCAGAGCTACAAAAAAATGACCATGAAACAAGTAACAAAATGGCAATAAGTACATACCTACAAATGATTACTTTGCATGTAAATGAACTAAACGCTCCAATCAAAAAACATGGGGTAACAGAATAGATAAAAAAGCAAGACCCATCTATATGCTTGCTGCCTACAAAAGACTCATTTCAGGCCTAAAGACAAATGCAGATTGAAAGTAAAGGGAGGGAAAAGCATTTACCATGCAAATGGAAGTGGAAAGAAAGCTGGGGTACCAATAGTTATATCAGACAAAGTAGACTTTAAAACAAAGACTGTAACAAGACACAAAGAAGGACACCATATAATCATAAAGGGAAAAATCCAACCAGAAGCTCTAAAAACTGTAAATATTTATAAACTCAACATGGGAGCACTTAGATACATAAAGCAGCTAATAACAAACATAAAGGAAGTACTTGATAGTAATACAATAAAAGTAGGGGACTTTAACAATCCACTTACACTGAGGGATACAAAATCAACAAAGAAACAGTGGCTTTGAATGACACATGGAACGAGATGGAGCTAACAGATACATTCAGAACATTCCATTATAAAACAGCAGAATATACATTATTTTTAAGTGCATGTGGAACATTCTCCAGACTAGATCACGTATTAGGCCACAAAGTAAATCTCAACAAATTAAGAAAATTTGAAGTCATACGATGCATCTTTTCTGACCACAATGCTTGAACTAGAAGTCAACTATAAGAATAAATCTGGAAAGGACACAAATATCCAGAAGTTAAATGACATGCAACTAAACAATGAATGGATCAACAAAGAAATCAAAGAGGAAATAAAAAAATACATGGAGACCAATGAAAATGAAAACACAATGGTTCAAAATCTTTGGGATGCAACAAAAGCTGTTCTAAGAGGAATGATTATAGCAATCCAGGCCTACCTCAGAAGCAAGAAAGATCTCAAATAAACAGCCTAACCTTACACCTAAAGGACCTAGAAAGAGAAGAACAAACAAAACCCAAAACCAGCAGAAGGAAAGAAATAATAAAGATTATAGCAGAATAAACAAAATAGAAACTAAACAACAAACAAAACAAAAAACCGTAACAGAACAGAATATGAAACCAGTAGCTGGTTCTTTAATAAGATCAACAGAATTGATAAACTTTTAGCCATACCTCATCAAAAAAAGAGAGAGAGGACTCTGGGGTGCCTGGGTGGCTTAGTTGGTTAATCATCCAACTCTTGATTTTTCCTCAGGTCATAATATCAGGGTCGTGAGATGGAGCCCTGTGTTGGGCTCTGCACAAAGCATGGAGCCTGCTTAAGATTCTCTCTCTCTGTCTCCTTTTGCCCCTCTCTCTGCTGCTCAAGCTCTCTGTCTCTCTCTCTCTCGCAAAAGAGAGAGAGAAAGGACTCAAATAAACAAAGTCAGAAATGTAAGTGAAGAAGTAGTCAACACCACAGAAACAAAGGATTGTTAGAGAATATCATGAAAAATTATATGCCAATAAATTGAACAACCTAGATGAAATGAATAAATTCTAAGAAACATATGAATTCCCTAAACTGAAACAGGAAGAAATAAAAAAATTGAACAGACTGATAATCAGCAAAGAAATTGAATTGATAATCAAAGAACTTCCAACAAACAAATGTCCAGGACCATATGGCTTCAAAGGCGGATTTTATCAAACATTTAAAGAAGAGTTAATACCTATTCTTCTCAAACTACTCCAAATAGAAAAGGAAGTAAAACTTCCAAATTCATTCTGTTGGGCCAGCATTACTTTGATATCAAAACTAGATAGACACTACAAAAAAAAGAACTAGAGGATAGTATCTCTTATGAACATAGATGCAAAAAATCCTCAACAAAATATTGGTAAACTGAACCCAACAATACATTAGAAAAATAATTTCCCATGATCAAGTGGGATTTACTCCTAGGATGCAAGGGTGGTTCAATATTCACAAATCCATCAACAAGAGAAAGGATAAAAACCATATGATCATTTCAGTAGATGCGGAAAAAGCATTTGATAAAGTACAGCATCCGTTCATGATAAAAATCTCAACAAGGTAGATTTAGAAGGAACATATCTCTTATATGAAAAGTAAAGGCCTTATATGAAAAACTCACAGTGAAATTCATACTCAATAGTGAAAAACTGAGAGCCTTTCCATTAAGATCAGGAAAAAGACAAGGATGTCCACTCTCACCACTTTTATTTAACATAGTACTGGAAGTCCTAGCCACAATATTCAGACAACAAAAAGAAAGAAAAGGCATCCAAGTTGGTAAGGAAGAAGTAAAACTTTCAGTGTTTGCAGGTGATATGATACCTATAGAAAATCCTAAAGACTCCACCAAAAAACTACTAGAGCTGATAAATGAATTCAGTAAGGTTACAGGATACAAAATCAATGTACAGAAATCTGGTGCATTTCTATACACTAATAATGAATCAGCAGAAAGAGAAATTAAGAAAACAATCCTAATTACCATTGCACCAAAAATAATAAAATACCTAGGAATAAACTAAGGAGATGAAAAACCTGGCGCATGAAAACTATAAAACCTTAATTAAAGAAATTGAAGAGGACACAAAGAAATGGAAAGACATTCCTTGCTCATGGATTGAAAGCACAAATATTGTTAAAATGTCTATACTATCTAAAGCAATCCATAGATTTAATACAATCCCTATAAAAATATTAACAGCATTTTTCACAGAACTAGAACAAATAATGTTAGAATTTGTATGAGACCACGAAAGACCCCAAATAGCCAAGGCAATCTTGGAAATCTGGAGTATCTCAATTCCAGATATCAAGATATTCTACAAAGCTATAGTAATCAAAACAGTACGGTACTGACACAAAATCAATGGAACATATAGATCACATAGATAGACACATAGATCAGTGGAACAGAACAAAGAGCCTAGAAATAAACCCATGATTATATGGTCAATTATTCTTTGATAAAGGAGGCAAAAATTTGCAATGGGAAAAGACAGTCTCTTCAACAAATGGTGTTGGGAATACTGGACAGCTATATGCAGAAGAATGAAACTGGACCACTTTCTCATACTGTACACAAAAATAAAATTAAAGACCTAATGTGGAACCATAAAGACCTAATGTGGAACCATGAAAACCATAGAAGAGAACACAGGCAGTAATTTCTTTTTTTTTTTTTAATTTTTTTTATTATATTATGTTAGTCACCATACAGTACATCCCCGGTTTCTGATGTAAGGTTCGATGATTCATTAGTTGCGTATAACACCCAGTGCACCATGCAATACGTGCCCCCCTTACTACCCATCACTGGTCTATCCCATTCCCCCAACCCCCTCCCCTCTGAGGCCCTCAGTTTGTTTCTCATAGTCCATAGTCTCTCATGTTTCATTCCCCCTTCTGATTACCCACCCTTTCTTTATCCCTTTCTTTCCCTACCAATCTTCCTATTTCTTATGTTCCATAGATGAGAGAAATCATATGATAATTGTCTTTCTCTGCTTGACTTATTTCACTTAGCAGTATCTCCTCCAGTGCCATCCATGTTGCAGCAAATGTTGAGAATTCGTTCTTTCTGATAACTGAGTAATATTCCATCATATATATGGACCACAACTTCTTAATCCAGTCATCTGTTGAAGGGCATCTCGGCTCCTTCCACGATTTAGCTATTGTGGACAATGCTGCTATGAACATTGGAGTGCATATGGCCCTTCTCTTCACTACGTCTGTATCTTTGAGGTAAACACCCAGTAGTGCAATGGCTGGGACACAGGGTAGCTCAATTTTTAACTTTTTAAGGGACCTCCACACTGTTTTCCAGAGTGGCTGTACCAACTTGCATTCCCACCAACAATGTAGGAGGGATCCCCTTTCTCCACATCCTCTCCAACAATTGTTGTTTCTTGCCTTATCTCTTTTTGCCATTCTAACTGGCATAACGTGTATCTCAGTGTGGTTTTGATCTGAATTTCCCTGATGGCTAAGGGCTGGGACACAGGGTAGCTCAATTTTTAACTTTTTAAGGGACCTCCACACTGTTTTCCAGAGTGGCTGTACCAACTTGCATTCCCACCAACAATGTAGGAGGGATCCCCTTTCTCCACATCCTCTCCAACAATTGTTGTTTCTTGCCTTGTCTATTACCTAGCCTATCAGTGCCTCCGTGTCTGCATCTGTAAAACAGGCACCGTAAGAGAATTTGCCTCATAGAGTTGTTGTCAAGATTTAAAACATAGCTGTAGGGGCACCTGGGTGGCTCAGTCGGTTAAGCATCTGACTCTTGATTTCGGCTCGGGTCATGATCTCAGGGTTGTGAGATGAAGCCTTGCTTCAGGCTCCACAGTCAGTGCCTCCTCTTAAGATTCTCTCTCTCCCTCTCCCTCTACCCCTCCCCTACTCATACTCTCTCTCTAATAATAATAATAATAAAATAAAATATTTCCAAAATATTGTAGATGTAAAGTATTTCAATAGTGCCTGGTTTATGAAAACACGCTCACTATTGTGTTTGCTATTCTTTGTGCTTATATTGTTCTGTGCCAGAGTCTTCGATATTGACCAGCCATCAGCTATAAAACAGCTACAACCCTTACTCATAAAGAATTTGCAGCCTCCCAAGACAGACCTGCATGCAGATTACTTCAGTATGTGGTCAGTCTGCCAGTTCATTCTAGAGTTCTTTCCATGTGCTGAGCATTCTGAGTGGTGCTCTGGACACAGAGACGGACATGCCATGGTCCCTGATTATATGAAGTCAGGGGAGTCACAGGGAGGCCCATGTGGACTTGGGCTGCCTTGATTTGAATCTAAAATGCCAGTTGGCAGCCACGTGTGTGACCTTGAGCAAGTTTCTTAATCTCAGCAAACTTCCAATTTCTCATCTGCACAGTGAAGAAGCCAAAGGCATTGACTGAACTTTACATGAGATGCTATGTGTGAAGCCCTGACACGGAACACAGCCCAAGTAGACCAAGCAGCTCCTGCTGGGTACGTACAGCAGAGTGTGGGAAAAGCCAGAAGGCAGGAGACCCCAGGTGCATGGAGGGAGGGAGACCTAACTCAGACAGTGATGAGAGGAGGTAGCAATGATGAAGAATAAGCCAGGTTTGACTCGGTATGGCATTGGAGAACATGCCACACAGAGAAATACCGAGATCCAGAAAAGGTACTGCAGACAGCTTACTGTAGCAGTTTCTCACCATGGGGGTACCTGCAGGACAAAACAGTCCCCCTACCAGTTCAGGTCAAAGAAAATTGAATCTTGAAGTTTAAAAACTTGATCTTGAGTTAATGGCCCATGGAGGACTGGTCTAGCTCGAACTGCAGAGCCAAATCCCCCAGATTTGTTTATCACACTGGAACTTAATGGAGACGATGGGAGGTCCATCCCTGCAGTGTCATCAGTCCTTTCCACCTGCATTCCATGTGAAGATTGACATGGAATAGAGACCTAGCTTGGCAAAGCTAGTTTTGAGTGGTTTGTAGTCGAGTGTGACCATATCCTGCTGTGCAGCTCTCAGAAGAACGAAGTTGGCACAGCTAGGACACACAGCGTGAGGGAGGTCAGCGCATCCCCCACCTAAGAGATTAGCCAAGGTAGAAATTCTGGCAGCCTCCCCAGGCCCAGGAGAATCATAACGGCAGACTACAATGCAGGCAGCAATTACATTTTGCAGACGTCCCCTGGAGAGGAAAGGCTGTTATTCAACAACATGCCTGGGACACCTTTGAAAACAGAAAATAACTTTCCTGCAACAAATGACCCCAGGAAACAAAATCACCCCCATTCCCCCAAGATTCCTAGCCCCTGCAGCTTTAAACTAGAAGGCATATAGAGGGAGGGAACTTGGGGACTCCAGTGGGTATACAAGCCTGTGCCCCCCAGGGGCTTACTGGACAAACTCAAGAAAACATGGAGAGGAAGGTGGAAAGGATGACCAATGTAGAAGTGCTCTTCTTCTGCCCTTTTCTTGACTTTAAGAATGCCCCTATTGAGATAAAAAGATATGATTTGCATCCACGCGAGAGTTTTGTTGCATTTTGTTTCTTTGAGCACTGTTGATGTTTTTGTCTGCTTGGTTTTTGGTCTACACCTCCTCTCGCTGGTCCCTTGGTAAATCCAGCTGCAGGGTATGAAGTAGCCCAGGAAACCCCAAAGGTAGCAACCGCTTTCCTTGGGAGTATCTCCATACCGATGAAAACCACCAGTCTCTGTTACACATGAATTTAGAGAGGAAAATGTTAGGATGTGCAGTTCTCATCCAAACGTTTGTCTCTACGGTGGCAGATTTTTGCTAACTCCTCACCCTCCATCTAACTTGCAAATGTTGCAATTATCCCAGACTCAGTCCTGCC
>NW_024426552.1:82566679-82607311 GCF_017311325.1 Ursus maritimus
CTTTCATGCAAATGGACCTCAAAAGAAAGCTGGGGTAGCAATTCTCATATCAGATAAATTGGATTTTAAACTACAGACTATAGTTAGAGATGCAGAAGGGCACTATATTATTCTTAAGGGAAGTATTCAACAAGTGGATATGACAATTATAAATATATATGCCCCCAACAGGGGAGCAGCAAGATACACAAGCCAACTCTTAACCAGAATAAAGAGACATATAGATAAAAATACATTAATAGTAGGGGACCTCAACACTCCACTATCAGAAATAGACAGAACACCCTGGCAAAAACTAAGCAAAGAATCAAAGGCTTTGAATGCCATACTCGATGAGTTGGACCTCATAGATATATACAGAACACTACACCCCAGAACCAAAGAATACTCATTCTATTCTAATGCCCATGGAACATTCTCAAGAATAGACCATGTTCTGGGACACAAAACAGGTCTCAGCCGATACCAAAAAATTGAAATTATCCCCTGCATATTCTCAGACCACAACGCTCTGTAATTGGAACTCAACCACAAGGAAAAATTTGGAAGAAACTGAAACACTTGGAGACTAAGAACCATCCTGCTCAGGAATACTCGATAAACCGGGAAATCAAAAATCAATTTAAACAATTTATGGAGACCAATGAGAATGAAAACACAACGGTCCAAAACCTATGGGATACTGCAAAGGCAGGCAGTAATTTCTATGACATTGGCCATGGCAACTTCTTTCCTGATATGTCTCCTGTGGCCAGGGAAACAAGCAAAAATAAACTATTGGGACTACACCAAAATAAAAAGCTTCTGCACAGTGAAGGCAACAGCTAACAAAGGTAAAAGACAACCTACTGAATGGGAGAAGATATTTGCAAATGACATATCCAAAAAAGTTAATATCTAAAATATATAAAGGATTTATATACAACTCACCCCCCAAAAAACAAATGATAGGATTAAAAATGGACAGAAGACATGAACAGACATTTCTCCAAAGAAGGCATCCAGATGTCCAACAGACACTTGAAAAGACGATCAGCATCACTCATCATCAAGGAAATGCAAATCAAAACCATAATGAGATATCACCTCATATCTGTCAGAACGGCTAAAACCTAAAGCACAAGAAATAACAAGTGTTGGTGAAGATATGGAGAGAAAAGAACCTTCATATACTGTTTATGGGAATGCAAACTGGTGCAGCCACTGTGGAAAACAATATGTTGATAAGTTTCTAATAATCCTTCCAAAAAATTAAAACTTTGATTCAGTAATTTCACTACTGGCATTTACTGAAAGAAAATAAAAACACTTGGGGTGCCTAGGTGGCTCAGTGGGTTAAGCATCTGCCTTCAGCTCAGGTTATGATCCCGGAGTCCTGGGATTGAGCCCCAAGTTGGCTCCCTGCTCAGTGGGGAGTTTGCTTCTCCCCCTTCCGCTGCCCCTCCCCCCTGTATGTTCTCTCTCTCTGAAATAAATAAATAAAACTTTTTAAAAAAGGAAAATAAAAGCACAAATTCAAAAAGATATGCACCCCTACGTTTATAGCAGCGTTACTTACAATAGCCAAATTATGGAAGCAGCTCAAGTGTCCATTGATAGATGAATGAATAAGGTAGGGGTGGTATATATGTAGAATGGAATATTACTCAGCCATAAAAAAGAATGAAATCTTGCTATTTGCAACATAATGGAAGGATCTAGCGAGTATTATGCTAAGCAGAATAAGTCAGTCAGAGAAAGACAAATACCATATGATTTCACTCTTAGGTGGAATTTGAGAAACCAAACAAAAAAGGAAAAAAATAAACAAACCAAAAAGCAGACTCAACTATAGCGAACAACTGATGGTTACCATAGGAGGTGGGGTGGATGAGTGAAATAGATGAAGAGGATTAAAAGAATACACCTATCATGATGAGCACTGAATAATTTATAGATTTGTTGAATCACTATATTGTACACCTGAAACAAATATGACACTATATGTTAACTATACCAGAATTCAAATTTTAAAAAAATTGCAATGTCGTGTATGAAAACTAAAGATAATTTGAATTTTTAAGCTAATGGTCCAGTGGAACTGGATAATGCCTTGTCAACTCTTTTGAGTTGAAAGATGGAAAGTATCATAAGTCAAGCTCTGAAGGATATTTTCTATACCCTGAATATTTCCTTAGTGATGTAATGAGCTGTGAGGGAAAACAGATGCTGGATTGGGTAACCCCTCAGCTTCAGCCAGCCTTAAAATTTTTTTGAATATCTAATTTCATTTTATTGTTTTAACATGTCATCTGTGCACACTAAATGCATCATGTAAAGAAGGCTTAAGATGTTCCTCTTTGTTATTAATCCCAGTGTGTCCGACTGCAAGAGTCAGAGAGGAACTGGCAAGTAAATTAAAGGCCTTGGATCAGCGTGTATAGGAAACTAAATGGTGCAGTCCATCTATCATCCACACTGTCTGGAAATTTCAGTGCAATTACACTAGGCTCAAGACACTAAATATAAAGTGTTATACAAACAGATTTAAAATGGGTGAGATAGAAGCCCGTAGCACTTTTCCAGGATTAACACAACAGCCACTGTGAAGACACAGAGAATCCCAGTGTAGGTTTAATTTCCAAGAAATAGCAATTTGAACAGCAGTTCCACAATGTGATATAATAACATTATTTTCCATTTATAGTTCAAAACATAATTGCTTCCCAGGAGGGCAAAGATCTTTGTATAAGGGAAAGATTATTGTGATAAAGGCAGGAAAAGACAAGCTAAAAAAGGCAAAACAAGATCATCTAAAATGAAAACTTCAATTTGTGAAAAAGAAAATACTTAGACTATATTGTACTATCCTTCTAAAAACTGTAATGGGTGCCTAGTGGAAGGGGTAAAAATGATGAGGAAGGAACAAAGAATAACATGAAAAACCACAGTCCTGATCCCACCGGAGCAATGTTGGTCCAGCTTGATATAGATCTGGGTGATAGGAATTGATACTGAGACCCAGGAGATGTCATCCAATTTTCCATAAGAAGGTTGGTAAGTTTTAAAGAATCTTCTTTTTGTCTTCCTTTCTTCCTTTCCTTCCCTTCCCTTCTCTTCCCTTTCTTTTCTTTTTTCTTTCCCCTCCCTCCCTCCTTCCTCTCCTGCCTTGCCTTGCCTTGCCTTTCTTTCTCCCCTTCCCTCTTTCCCTCCCTCCCTTCCCTGAATAATGGAATACTTGGCACAGAATGGAGGCCTAGACATTTCTTCACCAGCTTCTCTTGAATGATTTGTGTGGAAAGAGTCCAGTGCTAGATATAATAAAGCTGTGAAAACAAGATTTTGACTCTGCCCTCAGGGAACTTAACAGTTTTATAGGGGAGATGACCTATACTTAAAATAATATTTAAACTTTAGAAAGTGGCAAACCTGAAAATATAGCTTAGATAGAGTGCCATGGGGGCTTAGAGTTAGGAAAGATTACTTATCAGTGAAAATGTGAGAAGGATTTATGGGGAGTTCAGGAGGGTGTCCCAAGAAGAGTGAATAATAATTGTGTTTGGCTAGAACCTAGAGTATTATGTAACATTATTTCATGTGGTTGAAGTTCAGGGTTGGAAAAATGGTCTCTTCTCTGTAGTAGACTAAAATATTTGGTGTTGACTGAAGCATGATTTAGTAGTTTTGAACCTGGTTTAACTCTTCTGTAGGCTCTAGGCAATAGCAGACCACTCTTCTCTTTTTTGTCTTGCTCAGGAGAACTTAGCCTGGATTCATTTCATGGTGTTGTGTCAGATCTCAGACACAATTCGGATACGTTTAGTTCTAAAAGATAGTGATTTGCTTTAAAATTAAAAAAACCCTTGGATGACCCATACTATAAGAAATTCAATTTAGTTTTAACATATTTGTATTAATATTGTTGGATAGAAGATTGATTAGAGGCAAATCGATTAATATTTAATATGCCTGCTTTTTATGGTACTGTATGCTCATAAATAATCACAGTGAAGAATCAGAGGGCACCTTACATTACATAATATGAAATATTTTAAAGAAAGTTAATTTTGAATTCTGCTTTAGATATTTATCATTTAGGTTGTGCTTTAATAATAATTCAATGCTCAGGAGACCCTTAAATCATTTTGATATATATTAAATATAAACATTTTCTAGCAATTTATAAAATTAGGAAAGAAGTCTAATCAACCCTAGGGCTCCTATCTTAGTGATTTAGTTACTTAATGTCCCTAGCAACCTTGATCAAGTATTGGTTTTCAGTAGTTAGAAAAGGTATAGACTCTTCCTCTCTTAATGGGGGAAATAATAATGACTATCTCCTCAATATCTCTCCTATTCTTCTTCCACTTCTTTCTCTACAATTGCCAATCTACTTCAGACCCTCATTATCTCTTCTTTGGTCTATAAAAAGAACATCCTAAATGGTCTCACTGCCTTCTGTTTCTTTTCTCTGTCATCCAACCTACCTCCTGAGGACTGATCTTGCTAAAACAAAGCATGGATCATGTCATCTTCCTGCACAAAATCCTTAAATAATTTTGTATTACAATTTGATCTAAGCTCAGAGAGCTTGCCTTGATTTGCTAGGCAAATCAATCACAATTCAGTTCCTTCATATATTTTATATGCTGTAGTCAAAGTTGATAACTTCTCTGTAAGCGCCTCTACACTTAAGGACATGCTATTTTGAAAGTCCTCCCTATTATTTCTCATTGCAGAAATCCTCACCATCCTACAAAGTCTGACCTTATCAAGTGCTTTTACTCTAATTCTACTATGGCCCATCCCAGTCCAGCCAAGAGGAAGTGAGTTCTCCTTCCTCTGAAATCCCAAACTCTTGGAGCTAGCCTTATAGTAGTTATCACTGTCTGCCTTGTATTATAGTGATTTGTCCTATGCCACAAAATCCTTGAAGACCAAGATCACATCTCATCATCCCTATATCTCCCACAGTACCTAACCCAGTGGCCTGCACATTCTTCTTGCCTAATAAATTCTGTTGCTTGGAAGATGTATTTAATGCAATATTGACTTGCCCAAAGGTTGCAATTGCTATACATCTTATTGGGAGAAACTGGGGGCTTCTAATAAGTTTTGGTTACTCATGCTGAAAATCCTTACTCATTTTAGACCATATTTTAATGTAAAATATTTTAATTAGAGTTGATAAAACTGGACACAATATGAGAAGAGTGGCAGAAAAGGAAATGCTACAGATTGTACTTGTGAATTTGTTGAGCTCAGGATGATGAAGCAGCATCTGTTCCAGAAATATCTACTAGTTGAGACCCAAGAAGTCAAACATACCTAACCATCGTGCATATCACATTTTTTCAGCAGGAGGTGCCAAGAAGAAAAGGAGCAATCTACCATCTGCTAAGCCATCTGTTTCATAAGACCTATTCCTTATTTAGTACCATCAGGGTTTTCATTTCTTTAAAAAAAAGATTAACATCGTCAAAGACCCCCAAATAAGAGCATATGATAACATTATCTAATAGTCATCTCAGTTAGCAGCAGCTTTTATTTTTCTCAAAGTTGTTTTCCTATTGAATTATGTTCTTTACAATGTGTAGTATAGAAAGAACACAATCTATAAATCAGAAGTCTGAAGTCTGAATTCTAAATCTGTTTCCTACTAACTTGTCTAGGGCAGTTGCCTACATCTGGCCTTAAACTTCATCCCATGTAAGACGGAAATAATATTGAGTGGGGGGATGGGGTAATTGGGTGATGGGCATTAAAGAGGGCATTTAATGTAATGAGTACTGGGTGTTATATGCAACTCATGAATCACTAAACTCTACTTCTGAAACTAATAAGACTCTATATGTTAATTAATTAATTGGATTTAAATTTAAAAAATGGAAATAATATTTACCTCACAGGATGGGAGGTAAAATGTAAGCCGCTTGAGAAAGCAAGAATCTTCATCTGTTTTGTTCACTGATGCATCCCAAGCACCCACAACATTATTTCACATATAGAAGAGGTTCAATAAATACTTGTTAATGCGGTAATATTGAAATAAAATTGATACCTATAAATATGCTTTGAAGACTATTATCCAAATAATGGAATTTTAGGATTAGAAGCATAAGAGTCACCTAATTCAGTTGCCTTGGTTTATAGATAAAGAACCAGAAAGATTGACTTGTATAAGATGTTGCAACCACACAGCTGTGAAGCTAGCACAACAATCCAGGCTTCCTAAATCTAGTTTATTTCTCTTCCACTGACCCATGCCTTATTTTTTTTTTAAATCATATGATCAATCCATTACCTTAGTACAGTGTTTTACAGACTTCAGTCTTGTGTGCACCACTTTAGCTATTTTTGCAGTGTTCATGTACATTATTATTTCCTTACTATTCTTTAGGTTGAGTTCAATTACTAAACTTAAATACTTCATCTGTGTCTTGTCTCCAGTAATAATGTCCATGAAATAATTTGATGCACAAGTAATGTTTTCTCAATATATATTAAGATAAAAAAAATGTATACTTAAGTACAATCTAAAACTGTTTTGCCTATCTCCAGTAGTATATATTTCTTTTTCAATGGAAATATTGCCTAGAAATATCTGTGATGCATTATATATATATTTTTCATAGAATAAAATAGCAAAGGAAATTTTAATACTGTCAACTCATGGCTTTTTATATTAGAGGAGTATGATAACTAAAATTATGAAATAAATAGAAATTTAGCTTACATTTTTTCCCTCTTGTTCTGTCTCTGCAAATGGAAGGTCAGATAATTGTGCCATTGTAGTGGGTAGAAATTTCATAGTTGGATATGCAAAAAATGGAAATTTATTTCTTTATGCTTAGTTCTTGAACCTCCATATGTTGCTGGAGAATTTAACTAGTCATTGAGAGGTTAACATAGACACTTGGGAATTTTGTCTCACCTTTTTTTCTTTTCTTTCTTTCTTTCTTTTTTTTTTTTTAAATAAATACATCATCAGTTAAGGGTCTTGTCCTTTCCCTTCCTCTTTCCTTCTTCCACAAGGGACTCTAAATTCAGCTTAGGGTACAGTGGGTGTCATACCTGAGTTCAGGTTCTCTTTTTTTCCTCTCTCTCTTTGCAGTTTCCTTTCTTTTTAGTCCAAAGTTTAATATTTTTTTCATATGTGTGGGAAAACTAGGCTTCTACATTATCATGCATTATTCCACATTATATGGCTTATGGTGTGCACGCTATGTGCTGAAACCACCAAGCTTTTAGTCTTTTTGGGCTCAAAAACCACTTTTCTTTCTCCTAAGGGCCTACCTCTTGAAACTGAAAACCTTGACTTTCAAGGTTGTTAGCTCTGTTGTGGGCTTTTTGGAAGTAACCACCTGAACCATGGAAATTCCTGATTGTAAATCATTCTTGTGATAATGTGTGTCTCTGAATGAATGGGGACAGGGTCACATACAGGGAAGTGGAGGAGAGGAACAGCACATTAACTGACACATAAAACTCTGGTTTCAATACATTATGCATATAAATCCTTCATTTGTATATGCATCTTAAACTATTACTTCATTATTTTTGTTTTTCAGGTAAAAATAATAGTAAGCCCTACCTTTTTTTTTTTTTCAGTTCTCATTTTTAAAATCCTTTAATAAATTTGCTGGTTCTCTGTGGGATCCTCATATTATATGGATACCACAGTTATAAAATAGGATTAACATCTATACTTGTGTAGCCTTTTTAGTTTTGATTAGAAAAACTTTTCATAAAAATACCTCTAATTTTTCCCCATAATTCTATTAGGGAGATAGTATTAGTCACAAAGACAAGGAAATTGAGGCCAAAGAAGTCTAATGATAAGGTAATAAGATAATTTTTCTTAAAAGGCATAATTATGAAACACATATATACATATTTATGGAGGGCATGGAAAGAATATCTTACAATTTTCTGGTTTTAAACCAATATTTGATTGATTAGAGTTATATATTGCAAAATTTGGTTTTCATTAAGTCTTTAAGTTCAACTTATGCTTTGCTATTAAAATTTAAAATCAAGCATTTTTAAAAATAAAAGTAACATTTCTTTTCATTGTTTTTGAATTAAAATTCAGTTAATTCAGTTGCGACGGATTAAATTCCTCTAAACAGTTTGTTCTATTAATAAACTTTTAAATTGCCTTAAACATTAAAATTTCATCAATAAGTTTAGCATATTCAATACTTTAGCCTTTCAGATATCCAAAAGGACAGATTTGTAGCCCAAGTGAACAAAACTTCCAGAGAACTTTAGCAACTCTTATAAACTTAATTAAACTTAGAGGGAAACATCTTAAACATTCCAATATTTTTTACACACTTGCAAAATTCTCTTACACCTGAGACCTTAAAATCACAGCTTAATATGTCAGATTTTCTTAGATAATATTAACATTTAAATAACAAGCATTATCTTAGAGCAAATGCAAAAAATACGAATACTAAGATTTGTCATATTCTTTTTTTTTTTTTAAGATTTTATTTATTTATTTGACAGAGAGAGACACAGCCCGTGAGAGTGGGAACACAAGCAGGGGGAGTGGGAGAGGAAGAAGCAGGCTCCCAGTGGAGGAGCCTGATGTGGAGCTCGATCTCAGGACACTGGGATCATGCCCTGAGCTGAAGGCAGATGCTTAACTACTGAGCCACCCAAGCGCCCCAAGATTTGTCATATTCTGACTTCTGTAGTTAGTACTGCAGGTTCCTAGAGTTGTAAAGTCACTTAGCCAAGTTAAAAGGAACACATTTTACTAGAATAAAAAACTTGATATTTCAATGTGTTTGCTTGGAGGTCAGACAGTCAAGGTTGGACCTGAGGATTGTAAACTTGGCAGTGTGATTCTACCCATATTATAAATGGGCACTCTGGAATCATTCTCATTGTCACTGTACTTGGGGACCTGGAAGTCTACACTATCATCTAGAGTTTACTTTTGCAATTCCTTACCTGGCAAGTTAGTAGTCTTTCATGTTTTATTTTCTTTATTACACGATTGGGTACAACTTATATTTTTACACTCTGATTAGAGTTTGCATTATTTTTTAATTCAAGATCTTTTCTTCCAAGGTTTTTTTTGTTGTTGTTGTTTAGTTTTGTTTTTTAGCTTTATAATAGTTTTAATTTATTTTGGTTGTTCCTTGGCCACAACTCTGTAGTCATTTTAATAACAATTATTTTCAGTGTGGCATTTACTATTTTTTTAATGCTTCATCTGATCTTTTAAGTCTATTAATAAGTTTTTCAAATGTTCAAACACAGTTCCAGTCTGTCAGTTCTTTTTCTTTTCAGCACTGCAGAACTCCCTCCTGAAGTTCTGTCCTCTGCAGTAACCTGAATGACTATTCTTTGGGCTGGTGCAAGCTGTCATCCTGAAATTTTCCTTTGGTGCTCTCTTGTTTCAGGTTTCCTGTTTTCCAGGTTCCCATTTCTTTTTCTTTCTTTATGTGAATACTCATTTTACTGAAACGTGTGGTCTAATAGCTTTCTGTTGCCTCCATATTTGGATTCTGGGGGAGGAATTGGCTTGTTTCTTTTTATCCAACCCTGCCAGCACTGAGATGTCAACTTCTAGCTACTTTGTGAATTACTATTCCTCTGTTGGCTTTCCCTTCCGGAAGTTTGCTGACAATCCTTGTCTACTTGGTCTCCTCTAATGTCATGTTAAGGGACTTTATATTACATTTAACTGGAAGTTAAAATTTCATTTTAAATTTCTTCTCTCTTACCACTTCTTCCATACCACCAGCCCAAAAGAAGTGCCCAGCAGAGTAACTGCTGCGTATTAACCCTCAGTATTTGTTAAGTGAAAGACACTTAGATGAGGTTGTTCTTACGTGCTACTGAAGAAAAGACCTCACTAGTTTGTCAAAAAATGTATCACATTATTTAGGTATAAATTCAAAAAGTCAGTTTTTTTCTTTTAATTCTTATCAAGAGGCTATTGTTTGCAAGGCTTTTTTTTTTTTTAAGGCATTGAGGGCACATTAAAACTCTGAGATCTGTATCAATAAGAATGAAGTCTGAGTAGTGTTAAATAGATGGTTTCTGCTAAGTAACTAAAAACCGATATGAGTTCATTAGAAAGCCGTAAATAGTTCTTAATATGTTTCTTAATTAGGAAAAAAAAAGCATGACAATGGCAAAGCTTAGAATGACTATACTTGAAGTTCCGTGTTCTTTATTACATTGAATGACCATATGATTTATTTTCCAAACTGGGACTATTCTGAAGTGTAAAGGAGGGAAGCCCTATCAATTATGCAACAATTGGTATAAAATAGAGTTGTCCTAGGCAAACTGGGACAAAAGGTCTCTTTACTGATACTGTAGATTAGACTGAGAAAGACCTAGATCTACAACTTGCATAGGAGAAAGTCAGGGTAAATTTCTGGGGGATATCCAGGATATTGATGGATCTATAATATAAGTAAAATACAGGACTACTATTTTAATAAACAAAGTAGACTATATATTGAGTCTGTCTGAAGGGAAATACATTCAATGAGTAAATTAGAGTAACAGCTTTTTAAGTTTGAGAATCATCATCAACCAGAACAGGGTTTAAATTTATTAGAAATAAAAGATCTCCCCTACTTAAAGTGGTTAATCAGTTGTATCATAATGAGAAGTAATACTATATTCTAGCTAGGAAGCCTTCTTTCTGCACCATGCCTTTACTAAGAAGTAAAACAAAACAAAACAAGAAAACCCCCCAAAATTGAATCATCCCAACCCCCAAAACAAAAACAAAAACCTCAGTGCAGAATGTAATGTGCTGCTTCTTCCTTGTATTATCAAAACAGTTCATTGTGTTATTCATAGGTACTGCGTTCATTTATAACCATATAGCATCCTTTCTGATAAAACAAAATGTTTCACCATAAACTTTGAAATTTAATTATGAAAATATAATTAAATAGACAATTTCCTGTCAATATAAATAACTTAAAAATATTAGGCAAACTTAGAACCACTTTCATCATGATTAGACATTAGCAAATTATTGATTTTTTTGCAATTCTATTTTGGCCATTTGAGTGATGCTGAGTCGTGCTCCCTCTTTTGAGTTTTATTTCTTCTTGTTCTGAAATTGTTTTTTATTAGTTTTAATTTGGAGAAAACATTCTACCATATGCCATACACACACACACATATATATGCATACATTGATACAGTGACAGGAAATGTCAAAATATTAGTAAAAAACATACTTTAGAAAAACTTGCATTTATTAATATCTTAATAAATCCCCCAAATTTATAGATAGTTTCAAATATTTTTCAATTTTGCTTTCTGGTGACTTTACTCAAAAGTAGTGATTATACTAGTAATGATACTTACTAATAGGTCTCTTGAAAATTTCCTTTGTGCTTTGTGTACATTTTTCACAATGGTGTTTTCACTTAAAATAATTGGATTGAATTAAAAAAATGTCAAATTATTTTTAGTCCATGAAGTCTCATGGAGTATCTGGATAGTTATGTAAAATTAATTATATGGTAAAAATATTGAATTATAATTTATTCACAAATTGCTGAAGAGTGAGAGCAGTTACACTGGAATATTGACAGGTCGAAATAGACAAAGAAAAAGATTTGAAATATTATTGTATCATGTTGAAATTTTTGGTCAGTGGTGTTTTTTGATATAGAAAATACTATTAAAAATCAATTATCACTCAACTATAAAGACAGTCATTGTCCATTATATATCAACTCATGATTCTAATGAAGATTTGTGTCCTTTAAAAAGCTGCCAAGTACCAGGGGTACCTGGGTGGCTCAGTCATTTAAGCATCCAACTCTTGATTTCGGCTCAGGTCATGATCTCAGGGTGAGATGGAGCCCCACATGAAGCTCTGCATCTGCCTCTGTGCTGGGCATGGAGCCTGCTGAAGATTCTCTCTCCCTCTCCCCTCTCCCCCCAAAAAACATATAATAAAAAGTTGCCAAATACCCAAATTACTTTCAATTGCTGAAAAATTTGTTTTTGTTCCTGTTAACAAAAGATTTTGAATCCTTTTGTTTAAAAGAGAGGGGATAGTTTTTGTGGGAGTTTAACTATGCCTGTCATACTGGTAGTCTATATACTTTCTTTGCACCAATACATGCTAAACCCTATTCTAATGGTGTGGAGTAGTATATTAGGAGAATAAATATAACAAGTACACTGATCTACTGTGATATTATTTTTATGGTCATTTTTATATTCCTCATTATAATATAACTTGGGCATGCCTACCATTAAGACTTAGAATATAGTGTAGCTGTTAGAATAATTTGGTAATGCACAGGTGACAGAGCAGAGATAAATGTAACATCTATGAAATTTCACCTACTCTACTTTCATTGAGACTTGGTACTAAAGCAAATCGTATGTGCCATAGCTTGTAATAGCAAAAGCATGGAAACAGGTTAAATGTTCATTAATAGTTTACTGTGAATTCTGGGGTGCTCGTTTGGAAAAAGGCCCTCAAAGTACACTGACAAATAATAAAGAACAAGAACTCATGTTTGTTTACATTTACTTAAATTTTAAATTTGCTTATATTATACATACATATAATATACATATATTATGTTTGCCTAGGAAATTTACGACAAGAGATTTGTAGAGTGAAGGAGAGGTTAGGGAAAGGAGAGGAGGCTTTTTTTTAATGTTCTGTCTTTCCGTTTGGCTTACTTTAAAAAAAAGTCATGAGCAGTATTACTGTTACTGTTTTAAAACTAATTGATTAAAATGAAGAGACTCTAGGAGTGCCTGGGTGGCTCAGATGGTTAAAGGTCTGCCATCTGCTCAGGTCATGATCTCCAGGTCCTGGGATGGAGCCCTGCATCAGGCTCCCTGCTCAGTGGGGAGTCTGCTTCTCCCTCTCCCTCTGCCTCCCCCAACCAGCCTCTCCCCCCCCCCCCTTGCCCCTCTTGTGCTCTCTCTCAAATGAATAAATAAAATCTTAAAAAAAGAGAGAGATTCTTGCAAAGATATGAATAGACATTTTACAAAATAAATACAAATTACCAATAAACTTACAGAAAAACGTATGCAAGTATCACTGCAGCCAGATTTTTAAAAAGTCTTGCCAATGATGAATTTTATTTCAAGAACATTTTTCTTTGATAATGATGTCATACTCATTTAAATTATAGCCTAGTCATAGTCATAACCACAGTCAATATTAAAACTTTTAACTCTCATGAACACCTATATGAAACACATTGGCTCGGTCATCTAGATTTCACTACTAATTCTGGAGCTAAAAATCATAAGGTGAATATCATAAGGTTATAAAATCATGAGAAGCCACATTGTTGTCTGTGGACACATGTTTTACCTCTACTTTGTTTGCCAAAATCCTGCAATACTGACTCTTATCTACATTTTTTGTGCAGAGCCTCCTAGAAAACATGTAGTTGTCCACATTTTTAAAGAAATAAGTTCTTTACAACTGGCCCAAAACATGAAGCATTTATGTTTAGTTTCCTCTGAGTAATGCATGTGATAATAGTCTGATAGGCTTTTTTTTGGGGGGGGGGCTTCCAAGCAATCTTTATCAAATCCACCACAGGCTTCAAATCCTGAGGTTTTATAGGGCAGGCAGAGCACATTGTAGTCTGTACAATTTATAGAAAGTTCTCACGGAAGGCGGTGAGAAAAAAAAGTTGTCTATTCCCTTTTAGCATCTTTAGTATTCAGTCCAGCTGTTTGAATAGTTAGACTTGGGGTAACAGAACACATGGAAAGGGAAACCATAGTTTTCAACTGTGAGCTCTATATCAAAACAGTTACTGGTAATGAAGAAAGTTTTAATTACTAAATAATCAGTAATGCTGGATTCTTGATTAGAAATATGACTAGTCATCACCAACTAGTGATCCTAGGGCCAAATTTAGCCTGTATGCATTTTGCCGGAAAGTGTTTTTTAAACCTTAAACTTGAATGCTTTTTTAGGCTAGTCACATACGCTGTAGCTCACCATAGGCAGCACCACTTCCTAAGTTTTTATACCTGCTCTATCCCATATACATCTATATCCCTGTCTCCAAAAGGAATTTGAGAATGCTGTATGCTTTAAACTTTCTTAATTTTTTGTTATGTAATAGTATTAAACTACAATTAAAGAGTAATGGGGGAGAGATATTGGGAAGCAATCTTCCTAATCCTGATGTGAATGAGATTTGCAGAATCTTTCCAGATCTGGCCTCTATTTACTGAGATTTCTGAGCTTCCATAGGGCTTATTAATCATGTAAATAAAAAACGACTATAGAATTAAGACCTTGAAAGGGAGAACACATACGTTAAGAAATGCTGGGTGTCTTACCATGCAGCTGCATCAACATCAAAAATAAAAATTCTTGTAGGTTACAGGATATTCAGAAATATTTCTGGCATTAACCAAAATGCCTGTAGCCTATTCATCCTTACTTCTACCCAAGTTAAATTGTCAAGATTTCTGATAAAAGGTTTTGAAGCTTTAAGGATGGGGGAATTTATCCTCCAAAATTCATTTTGCTATAAGCAATCATGATGAATCTGGGAGGAGAGTTATCAAATCAGGGGCCATACATTTAGTTTTCCCACTTGCCACATTTCAATTGAGGATTCTCAGTAATTGCACCATATAGTCTACAATGTTTTGAGGGTTAAAGAAAATTCAAAGGTTTGTCTTTTTAAATTTAAAGTTCTACAGCTATTGGTTTGTTAATGTTGACAGGATTGACTGATCTGATTCTTACAAGATGAGGTGCAGCTTGGCTGACTCAATTTTTGGGATGGGAAGATTAATGAACTCTCTAAACCTAAACTTCTGAGGAAAGGAAGGATTTTGGAGGAATCACTGAGTATCCTAGTTATACAGTTGCTATTAATGACTGAATTCTTTGTTTCTGGTTTAGTTAACAAAGGGAGACAAAGCTAGAGACAGATTATTCTATTGATTGTTTAAACAGTCAATAACCTGGAGACATGGTGCTGGAAGCTAGGATAGGTGGTAGCTAAGTGGGTGGGCTCTATAGTTGGAGGACCAGGGATTGAATCCTGACTACTTCATTTACAACTGATGTGGGTCTTGTCCATCTCTCTCAAAGATCATCAGTTGATTGTAGGGAGGCAGTAAGAGAGGGGCTAAGCATGTGGGATCCAGCATTAGACTGCTGGTTTAAGTTCTCCTGTAATTCCAAGTTGTGTGATCTCAGCCAAGGTATCTAATCTCTCAAAGCTTTAGTTTTGTCGTCTGTAAGCGGAGTTAATTATAGCAAAGTTCGATTTATTTTGGTGAAAATTAAATGAGACAGTGCCAGGGACATGATAAATATGCAATAAGTGATTCTCTTCCTCTTCTTTCTCCTTTCCCTCTCTCTTTCTTCTTAGTAATAGTAGTAAAAGTTAATGACATACTTTCTCTGGTGAGAATAGAATTAGATATAGGGGAGAATCATGCTGGCAGGCTCCTATAACATTAAGAAAAAATCCTTGAATTTAGGAAACATACTTGAAGAGGGGAAAATAGACAAGCAAAGAAGATGGAGCTACTGGATAATGGGAATGTTCCTTGGCCAGATCAAAACACATCCACTAGGGGGGTAACACTGATATAATGTTTGAAGAGAAGAGATCAGCAATGAACTTTAGTCGATGAAAATAGTAGAATTTGAGACTAGTCTCATATTTTGGTTACTTTTCTCTACAAGATCTCTAGCCTGTTGAGAATGGAATCTCCAACTTGGTAAAAGAACTGCTTCCTTGTTATAAAGTGTTCCTTTGTGAAAAATTGGACTAAATACTAAGTATTATAAATCCGTGTTCCTGTGTCACCAACATAGAACAATAAAGGGGGCTCTTTTTATCTTCCATGAACTGATTTTCACCTCCAACTATCTCATTCAGTTTCTATGAATTCCGCCAGGGACCTGGCACCTGGAAGATGCCAGTAAATGTTTGAATTAGTCACTTCCAACATTAACATGTTCTTTTTTGTAAGAACTTCATTTCCAATTTCTCCGACATTTATAACTAGTCTAAAAACAAGGTCAAACACATGTTTTTCTTCAATTCACACAGTCACACAAGCTATCAGTCTCCCTTTGGTTTTGTTTGGTAAACCAGTTTTGGGCAGGGTTTATCTACCCATCAACAAAATTATGACTCATACTTGCCAACTCTGGTAGACTCCACAGTGATAGATTTTATTTTGGCTTAAGTACAATTACAAATGAAGGTATATAAAAATATTTTCATCTAGTTGACATTATCTAATTAATTTAATAAAGGAATCAGAAAAAATGACTTATTGAACATGGCATATGAATGACATCTGAACAGAAGTTTTTGTTTTCAGCAAAGCCAGTCCATTTTGCCAAAAAATATGAAGCTGTCCTTAAACTATAATTCTGGTGTATTGATTTCCTTAGTAATTTTACTCCTTTTTACCAGTATCATTGGCCTGTGATAGGCATTTCTTATCTATGTTTTGCAAATTTACAAACTTGACAACCTATTTGTCTATTCTTTCAAACCTACCTTTCAGAGATCCACTGAACACATTTTCTTTGTGGAATTTCTGAAATTAATTACTTTTCTCCCTATCATCTTTGTTTTAAGCAGAACAGTAATTAGTTAACATGTAAACTTGAACTGTAACTTCTGGTTTTTTTTTCTTTCCCTTTTGTGAGAGAGAGAGAGAAAGAGAGAGCAGGGGAAGGGGCAGAGAGAGAGGGAGAGAGAATCCCAAACAGGCTCCACGATCAGCATGGAGCCCCCTATGGGGCTCAATCCCAGGACCCCAAGATCATGACCTGAGTCAAAATCAAGAGTCGGACGCCCAACCAACTGAGCCACCCAGGCATCCCAATAACTTCTTTTTTTTAAAAATTGAAGTATAGTTGACACACAATGTTACATTAGTTTCAGATGTGTGACATAGTGATTGCACAAGTCCATAAATTATGCTATGTTCACCACAAATGTAGCTACCATCACCATACGACACTATTACAATACCATTGACTGTATTTCCTATGCCGTACCTTTCATCCCCATGACTTACTCATTTCATAACTGGAAGCCTGTATGTCCTACTCCTTTTTACCCATTTTGCCCATCCCTCCCAATGCCTTCTTTCTGGCAGCCATCAGTTTGTTCTCTGTATTTTCCAGGTCTGTTTGTGCTTTATTTGTTTATTTGTTCTGTTTTTTTTAGATTCCACATGTAAGTAAAATCACATGGTATTTGTCTTTCTTTGCCTGACTTACTTCACTCAGCATATCCTCTAGACCATCCATATTGTTGCAAATGGCAAGATCTCATTTTTTATGGCTGAATAATACTCCATTGTATAAATATACCACATTTTCTTTATCCATTTATCTATGGATGGATATTTAGGTTGCTTCCATATCTTGTCTTTTGCAAATAATACTGCAGTAAACGTAAGAGTGCATATATCTTTTCAAACAAGTGCTTTTATTTTCTTTGGTTAAATACCCAGTAGTGGAATCACTAGATTTTATGGTATTTCTATTTTTAATTATTTTTTATTTTTTATATATTTTTATTTATTTGTATTGAATTGATATTATTATTTTTTAAATTCCAGTATAGTTAACATGCAGTGTTATATTAATTGCAGGTATATAATATACTGATTTGATTCTATACATTATTCAGGGCTCATATGATAAGTGTACTCTTAATCCCCTTCACCTATTTCACACATACCAGAAGGTACCTCCCCTCTGGTAACCATCAGTTTGTTTTCTATGTTTAAGAGTCTGGTTTTTTGTTTTTGTTTTATCTTTTTTTTTTCTTTGCCCATTTGTTTTGTTGCTTAAATTCCACATATGATAAGGAAATCATATGGTATATTTCTTTCTCTGACTGACTTATTTTGCTTAGCATAAATACTCTCTAGCTCCATCCATGTCATTGCAAATGGCAAGATCTCATCTTTTTTATGGCCAAGTAATATTCCATTGTATACATATACCACTTGTTCTTTATCCATTCATTTATAAGTGGATACTTGGGCTGCTTCCATAATTCGGCTATTATAAATAATGCTGCAATAAACATAGGTGTGTATATCATTTTGAATTAGTGTTTTCATTTTCTTTGGTTAAATACCCAGTATGAAATTACTGGGTCATATAGTAATTCTTATTTTAATTTTTAGTTCTTATTTTCTAATTTTTAATTTTTAAAGAACCTCCTTTTACTGTTTTTCACAGTGGCTGACCCATTTGCATTCCCACTAACAGTGCATGAGGGTTCCAAATATCCTCATCCTCACCAACACTTGTTTTTTGTGTTTCTTTATTTTAGCCATTCTGACTGGTGTGAGGTGATATTTCATTGTGGTTTTGATTTGCATTTCCCTGATTAGTGATGTTGAGCATCTTTTCATGTATCTTCTGGCCATCTGTATGTCTTCTTTGGAAAAATGTCTAGTCAGGTCCTCTGCCTATTTTTTTTTTAAAGATTTTATTTATTTATTTGACAGAGATAGAGACAGCCAGTGAGAGAGGGAACACAAGCAGGGGGAGTGGGGGAGAAAGAAGCAGGCTCAAAGCAGAGGAGCCTGATGTGGGGCTCGATCCCATAACGCTGGGATCACGCCCTGAGCCGATGGCAGACACTTAACCGCTGTGCCACCCAGGTGCCCCCCTCTGCCTATTTTTTAACTGGGTTATTTGGGGTTTTTTGGTGTTAAGTTGTGTAAGTTTTTTATGTATTTTGGGGTATTAACCCCTTACTGGATATATCATTTGCAAATATCTTTTCCCATTGAGTAGCTTGCCTTTCTGTTTTGTTGATGGTTTCCTTCGCTGTGCAAAAGCTTTTTATTTTGGTGTAGTCCCAATCATTTATTTTTGCTTTTGTTTCTTTTGCCTTAGGAGACATATCTAGAAAAATGTTTTTATGGCTGATGTCAGAAATTATAGCCTATGTTTTCTTCTAGGAGTTTTACGGTTTCACATCTCACATTTAAGTCTTTAATCAATTTTGAGTTTATTTTCTATGTATGGTGTAAGAAAGTGGTCCAGTTTCATTTTTTTGCATGTAGCTATCCTGTTTTCCACACCATTTATTGAAGAGGCTTTCTTTCCCCATTGTATATTCTTGCCGTTGTGATAGATTAATTGACATATAAACGTGGTTTTATTTCTGGGCTCTGTGTTTTGTGTTATTGATCTCTATGTCTGTTTTTGTGCCAGTACCATACTCATTTGATTACTAGAGCTTCATAGTATATCTTAAAATCTGGGATTGTGATACTTCCATCCTTGTTATTTTTTCTTAGGATTACTTTGGCTACTACATATTTTAGTATTTATTTGTTCTAGTTCTGTGAAAAATGCCATTGTTATTTTGATAGAAATTGCATGGAATCTGTAACTTGCTTTCAGCAGTATGGACATTTTAACAATATTAATTCTTCTAGGCCATGAACATGAAATATCTGAATAGCAACTTCGTAGTCCCTTCAATATTTTATAGTTTTTAAGTATATACTTTTGCTTTTCATTAGAAGTTTTTACCATTTTAAAATTTCTAACCATTGTTAGATATACCTACCCTTTGTTTTGCCCATTCTCCTCTCTGTCCATTTCTGGAGGCAGTGTGGAAGTGCCAGCACATAGCACACTGGTCAGCAAAGTCAGTGATTAATGTATAGCATGGTGACTCTAGTTACATATGTACTGTATAATTCAAGATCACTAAGAGAGTCAATCTTAAAAGTTCTTATTAGAAGAAAAATATTTGTAACTGTGTGGTGATGGATATTAACTTACTATGGTAATCATTTGCAATACATATGTATATATCAAATCATTATGTTGTATGCCTAGAACAAATATAATATTTTATGCCAATTATATCTCAATAACAAAAGAAAATAAAAAAGAAAAGAAAAACTTTGAGTTTAACCCTAATTTAGAATAATTCCAATAGTGTGAAGATTTAGTAAGCATCTAATAGCTGTTGTTTTTAAATGATTATTTCATCACTTATAGAGTATGAAGGAAAAAAAAGAAAAAAAAGAGAAATATTTATGATTTCCTGCTTAATGGGAGCAGCAGAGGAGAGAAAGCCCTCTCATGTCAGGGTTCCAGGAAATAATGTCACCACATACTGAGTGTTTACTTTTTGCTATGTACTATCCTAAGTTATTTACAATTTTATCTCATATAATCCTAATAATATTTGAGATAATTATTTTCTAACTTTGTAAATGAGAAAACTAGGGCTCCAAAGGTAAGTTGCCAAAGGATACACAGATAATAAGTGAAGGAACTGTAATTTAAATTCAATCTCTTTGACTCTAAAAACTCTTTTAATAACTACATTGCATTGCCTTCCTCCAAGGACACTAAATGTCCATGTTTGCCACACTGGCATCCTTTATTCCCTTGCTGCTCAAAGTATTGACCATACCAGCATTACTCCTGACCTGGGTGTTTAGTAGAAATGCAGAATCTTGGGCCCTATCCTTAAGCTACTGAATCAGAATCTTCTTTTTAACAAGATCTCCAGGAGCTTTGTACATTAAAGCTTGAGCGTTTAAGGCCATCCATACCTTATTTTAATTTTTAATCTTGCCATTACAGGCTCAGCTTCTAACAGGTTCAATTTTACTTCTGTTTCACCCATTTCACATTCATGCCTCTGTGACTTTATGCCTTCCTGCAGCATGGAATGTCCTCTTTCCTTTATTTTCCCCATCTAACGAAAGCCAGCACATTCCCCAAGAACTGATTTGTTCAAATACAACTTTTTTCTTTTGTATTCTGATCATTTGGAATTCGTTAGTCTTTCTTCTGGATTCCCACAGTCCCTTGCATTAGCATATATTTCCACTGTAGTCTGTGATTGCCTCACCTTGGAGAAGGACTGTCACATTTGTCTTCACATCCCTACATTCCAGGGAAAGTGCTTTCTTTGCTCTTGCACATATGAAGGGTTCATCTTTACATGCTTTCTAGGAATTTTTAGTTTAAATTTCTTCTTTGATCTAAAGTTATTTAGAAGCATGAATCTTAATTTCCAAGTAGTTAACTTCTTTTCTGGTCACCTTTTTATTATTTCCATTTTTATTAAGTGATAAATATAGACTCAGCTTTAAGTAAGTTGTACATGATACATTCTTCTAAATGGACATAAAAAAAGAGGTATTTAGGAGATAAAAAGTTTTATATACATTTATGAAATTTAGTTTTCTGTTCAGTTCTTCTGTTATTATACTTATTATAAAATCTGTCCAATTCTGAAAGAGGTGTGTTAATATTGTATATAAATTATAATTATATATTAATTATCTAACAAACAATATATGGACTTCCAAGCATTCAAAGCATTGAATTATATTCCAAGAATATAATATGAGTTAGACTTCTAAGCATTCAAATGAGTCCTGTGAATATAATATCAGTTACATTTTTAAAAACTCCTTTTCTTAAAAATTTCTGCCCTACTTTTAGAATGACATGCATTTTGATACCTGTGTTTGAATTGTACTATAATTTTACCAGGTATTTCCTTTCGCGGCATTTATATAATAAATACAGCATATTTCATTTGCATGGATGAGACAATCTGATCTTCTTTACCCCCCACCCTCAAACCCCAAACTTTCTTTAGGATAGACATGACATTATTGGCAGGGACTCTTTCTTTTGTTATGGAAATAGTGGCTGTTCTCCATTTTCAGATGGTAGAGTGGTCTCCACGGTCATATCATAAATTATAAACTGTAAAAGAGTATCAGTTTTGGCTACATTATTAGCATTAAAAGAATGCAGGACTTTCTCTGTGTGTCTCTGTCTTCAACTGCCACCTTTGCTGTTCTTCACCTCTGTGTTGTGAGTTGCTCATTTGGTATAACATCTGTTTGTGCACAGGGCAAGAGGGATGAGGCAAGGAGACTGGGTTGGCTCAGGCCATTCAGTGGGATCTTTGGGGTCTAAGGTCTTTGTTCTTGGACATTCTGGGAAGGGCAGTAGATGGGAAGATAAGTTGAATAAAGGGGAAGCTGTCTAGCATACAACTATGAGATGTGACGTTACATAATAATTGAAGAGAAATGTTAGCTCCCATTGCCTAATTGGGTTTGGTTCATTTTAAAATTCTCTTTACTTTAATTAGGTTCACTACAGAATGGGAAGCTTGCTGAGCATGAAAATTTCCTGTCTCTCAAAATAATAAAAGAAGGTTGGCTCACTCGATGTTTTTTCTGCCACTCTTTTACTCTACTCCTTATCCCCCAATTACTTTAGAATCGGTAGGGCTCTTTCCTGAGATGATCTAGGTTAAATGAAACCTGTCATCAGGCATTTGCTTGTTTCCTTGGAGTCAGCTCAAATAGATATACACATTGTTTAATCAGCTCCTGAAAAGAAGCCGGGATAAGGGTGAGTGTGTCCACTGGAGACCTTTACATTCTGGACTCAACAGAAGACAGCTGGCTTTTAAAGCATGTAACTCAGTAATCTTCCCTTTTTTCTTTCTTTCTTGTAATTTCTCTCATGGCTTCTAATTCTGTTTCTTTACCTTTCCTCAATAAGGATCTTGGCAAGAAATAAATATAACATGCGAATGGGATAATTTGAGTAGAGTTTAATAAGGTGACAATTTATAATGGGGCTGGGACAGGATGTAGGGAAAATACAAGGGATAATATGGAAATCTGGGTGTACCAACAGTGGCCTATTGCTAGCAGAAGCTATGGCCTTTTGTTGAGAGTCATAGTCTACTCATGGAAACCTTGTAGAAGGGAATAAATACCCAAACTCTCTTATCTCTTATCTTTGCTAGTGCACATCCCATTGACTTTACCCAGCTGAAAACAACTGGACAAGACAGCTTAATGTTGTTATCCATACAGATTCATATATGTGCCCTCTTCCCTCATCACAGAGCAGGTAGAGAGTAGATCTGGAAGGGGCAAAGGGAAGATCATTAACATTCTTTTTTTCTTTTTTTTTAAATATTTATTTAATTTTTTAATAATGATTTTTATTATATTGTTAGTCACCATACAATACATCTTTAGTTTTTGATGTAGTGTTCCATGATTCATTATTAACATTCTGTCTGACCTCTGCTTTTCTGAATTTTTCATGAGTTCTGTTTCTTCCTCCTTCCCATTACATGGAAGTGCTCTCTTTAATCATTGGCTCATCTTATTCATGCTCTTCCTTGGTGATCTCACTGTTTTTCACTTTCTCTTTCTCTTTTTTTAAAGATTTATTTATTTGTTTTAGAGGGAGGGGAGGTGCATAAGGAGAGGGAGAGAGAATCTTAACCAGACTCCACGTTGAGCATGGAGCCCTACGTGGGGCTCCATGTGAGGCTTGATACCATGACCCTGAGATCATGACCTGAGCCAAAATCAGAAGTTGGACGCTTAACCGATTGTGCCATCCAGGCACCCCCATTTTTCACTCTTGTATGACTACCAAGACTCTGTAAGTCTTTCTAAAACTTCAGCTCTATCTCTGGCTGGGTTGGTTTTTTATTTTATTTTTTTTTAAAGATTTTATTTATTTATTCTACAGAGATAGAGAGAGCCAGCGAGAGAGGGAACACAAGCAGGGGGAGTGGGAGAGGAAGAAGCAGGCTCATAGCGGAGGAGCCTGATGTGGGGCTCGATCCTATAATGCCGGGATCACGCCCTGAGCCAAAGGCAGACGCTTAACCACTGTGCCACCCAGGCGCCCCAGGTTTTTTATTTTCTTGAGAAACCAAAACCATAAAATGAGTTCCTCTTCCTCTAGGGCCACTAGAGCCCGCTCTCTCTCTCTCTCTCTCTCTCTCTCTCTCTATATATATATATGCCTCTTTTGTAGTGTAAGGATTGTGGTAGCCTGCATATTTTTCGTCAAGAAAACTGTAGTCAACTTAGGAAACAATATTTTTCCTCTCAACATAACTGAGGAGCATCAGATATCCATTTTCTGACTTCATGCTGTTATGTTCATTAAGTTTGGACAGATTGTACCTGAAACTGCTGGTGAGAGCAGTTAGGATTCCTGCACATTGCAGGGTATGCAGAAGTTGAAATTATAAAGAATTCCTGAGATCAAATGTGCAATATAGAGCATAGCAATGCCAACCATATACAAGGTAAATATCAGTGACATCGTTCCAATCCACTGGCCTAAATATTCTGACTTCAGAGCACATAATGTTAATGCTTCACTATCCTGGATGTGGGAGTTGGAGAGAAAGGGAAACATCAGAGTTGATGTCAAAGTTTTGATTCCAAGTGTTGGGTAGAATGATGAGAAGTCACAAAGGCAGCAAGTTTTGAGGGAAAAATGAAGAATTTGGTTTGGATTTGTGCTATCTGAAAGGAAATGTCCATTCAGCAATTGGATATAGGGAGAGTGCAGGAAGTGTTGGGATTTCAGGGAAGAAATCACATCCTTCACAAGCATGTAGATTCAGAAGGAAAGAAGGGCTTAGTTTTTCTCATCTTCACTGCTGTTGTCTAATCCAAGTTTCCAATATCTTGACTCTTTTGCAATAATCTCCTCCCTGTTTTCTATTTTGGCTTTTATTCAGTACATCTTCCCTTACAGTCTGCAACCCAGGAGATCTTTTAAATATTGGTCTTCAAAGTTTAAAGCCATCAAAGTTTTTTCATTACAGTTGGAATAAAATCCAAGCAAGTGCTTTGGAAAGTCTAAGAGGCCCCGAACATCTGCAAGGCACAGGCTAGGCCTTCCATGTAACTTTATTTTATACTGTTGTACTGGCTCTCTTTAAATTTCTGATGAGCACCAAGCTCTTTTCCACATCAGGGCCTTTGCTCCAACTTTTCATCTACTGTTCCTTTTTGTCCTTCAGTTATCAGCTTAAATGTCATTTACTCAGAGAAGTTTCCCCTGTCCCCCAAATGTAAAGAGTTCTCTGTCACTACACTGTGTCTTGTCCTTGGCATCATAATACTCATCTGAATTTAGAATTAAGTAATGACTTGTGTGTTTACTTTTAAAATATCTACCTTTCCCATTGGATTGTAAAGACTCTACTTAATACTCAGTGCCCACCACATAGTAAGTACTCAATACATACTTGTTGAATGAATGAAACTATATTCATTCGTGTATATTAATATGCACTATAATCATTGATCTCCTCTATCATTTATTCTCTATATATCGTTTATCTGTCATTTATTTATATGATTCTCTGTGCATGGGTATTAAGTAGCTGAAATTCTAAAGCCTCATTTTTTGGCTCCCCACAGGTACAAAGTATTGTTACACTTTATGCAAGTAGTTGCAGATGAATTTCTGTCAAGATCAAACAAAGACAGCAACATTTAGATTGAAGACAGGAATGACGTTCTTTCTCTATGTTCTGTTTTGAAGAAAAATGTCATTTCTATAATTGGCTATGGTGTTGTCTCTAAATATAATGCAAACTACCTTGAGTCCTTATAATGCAAGTTGGGTTATAATGAAATGAATAGCAGTGGCTCCGAAGACAAGCAATCCTATGGGTATGATTTTTTCCCAACGTGCTTATGGAGCATAGCAAGGGTTAGTATACATGAAATAACGAAAGATAGGGTAGAACCTGTTCCTGTTCTTTCACCAGATATCTTTATTTTTTAACCCTTTTCTACTTTTTTTTTTCTTCTGGAGTAGATGGTGAGAGAAGGAAGAATATAGGAAAAGTGAAAAATCTTACATAACTTGGCTGTAAAAGGCTCCCAGTAAAGAAGACACTGCAACCAGTGTTTCCAGGCCGAGCTCTTATGACCCAACCTCAGCCTCTACTCCTAGAGATATACCCTCTCCCTCTTTATCCCGGGTTTCTCTGTTCCTGGCAGAAAATTAGGTTATGAGGGATAGCTTGAGCCTGGTTACCTTCTGTGTTTTCCCATTTGCCCACAGGAATTCAGTATTTTCCCTTAATGATGGGAAACAAGTGGGATGTTCCCTCTTGCCTTCTTCTGTCTTTGCCACCGTCATAGGAAGCTCCAGTCACTTCATATTTTTATATGGGAGGCAAGTATTCATCTTCCTGTTCTCAAATATTCCCAAATGCTAGGGGTCACATAAGAACCTTCTCAGAGGGGGAGAGTTAAGACGGTGGAGGAGTAGGGGACCCCTTTTTCAGCCAGTCCCCTGAGTTGAGCTGGATAGGTACCAGACCAGCCTGAACATCCACGGAATCAGCCTGAGATGCAGGGAGATGCATCTGGATCTCTACAAATGAACATCTCTAGCGCTGAGTATTGAGGTACAAAGTGGGGAGCCATGAAACCGCTCACAGATATCAGAAGATAAGCGGAAGGGGGAGGGAGCCAACGCGTTTGGGCGCTGGGAAGCAGTAGCCACCTGCACAGGAGAGCAGGCGGACTCATGAACCGGCACCCGCGAGAGAGCGGACTGAGACCATGAGCTGGGGAACACGTGACCAGACTGAGGGCCGGAGCTTCGGAGCACACAGGGGCGACTGGCGGTTGGCGGTATTAGAAACACAAAGGACAGAGACGCGCCAGCCCTGGAAGTGAGGGCTGGGACTCTGGGTATGGGGCGCAAATCCCGGGACGCTGCAGGGTTGAGCAGCACCAACAGAAACAGTGTTAAAGTGGCCAGAACATCAGTGGAGAAGGGTCCATGACCCCTCTGTTCTGAGATGGAGGCTGAGATTCAGCCACTGCTGCTCTGATTCTCAGAAGAGGCACAGCAAACCACCAGGGAAAGCCGCCAGAGAACAAAAGCCTGGAAATACCGGCTCACAGCTAGCCCACCCCCATCCCCCCTCGCAGGGGACACGGAGACTCTACCCAAACAGGGTTGCCTGAGTATCAGCGTGGCAGGCCCCTCCCCCAGAAGGAAGGCTGAAAAATCAAGAAGCCCACAACCCGGGGCACCTGGGTGGCGCAGTCATTGAGCGCCTGTCTTCTGCTTAGGGCATGATCCCGGCATTCCGGAAAGGAGTCCCTCATCGGGCTCCTCCGCTGGGAGCCTACTTTTTCCTCTCCCACTCCCCTGCATGTGTTCCCTCTCTCGCTGGTTGGCTGCCACATAAATAAATAAATAAAATCTTTAAAGAAGAAGCCCACATCCCTAAGATCCCTATAAAACAAGGGCACACGGCCTGGGTCCCGGTCAATAATTTGGGCTCCGGACAACCCTGCAACCTCTCCTCATCAGAATGACGAGAAGGAGAAATCCCCCCCAGCAAAGAAAAGACAATGAGTCTGTGGCCTCTGCCACAGAACTAATGGATATGGATATATCAGAATGATGAGAAGGAGAAGTCCCCCCCAGCAAAGAAAAGACAATGAGTCTGTGGCCTCTGCCACAGAACTAATGGATATGGATATAACCAAATTATCAGAAATGGAATTCAGAGTAACAATGGTCAAGATGATGTGTAGACTTGAAAAAAGTATTAACGAAAATGTTAATGAGAATATAGAATCTCTAAGGGCGGAAATGAGAGCAAATCTGGCAGAAATTAAAAATTCTATGAGCAAATGCAGTCAAAACTAGAACTGTGATGGCCGGGGTGAATGAGACAGAATGTATCAGCCAATTGGAGGATGGGTTAGTAGAGAAAACAATAAAATAGAATCTGGACTTAAATCCAGCTCAGGAATGTAGGTTGTAGGAAATTGCGGCTCAATGAACAATCAATGTCAGAATCATCGGCATCCCGGTGGAGAAAAACAGGGTCTAGAAGAGATATTTGAGAACATATTGTAGCTGAAAACTTCCTAATCTAGCGAGAAACAAACATTGGTGTCCAAGGGCGAAAGGACCTCCCAAGCTCAACCACGACAAACCTACGACCGTCATGTCGCGGAGTGCATTCTAAATATTAGATCAAGATACACAGTATTGGCGGCCAGGGCAAAGAAAATTTCTCACGTACCAGGCAAGGTATCAAGAATTGTGTCAGACCTTGTCCACAGACCAGGGAATAAGAGAAAAGGGTTGGGGGTGGCATTTTTAAAGCTCTTTCAGAGAAAAATGTACGTAAGGATCCTTTATCCAACAAGACTGTCATTCAATTGATGAAGAAATAAAGGCGTTCCAGAATTGACAGCCATTGACCAATTTTGTAACCATGAAACCAGCCCTACAGGAGATATTAAGGGGTTCTATAAAAGTAAAAGGCCCCAAGAAGCGATACAAGAACAAGAAAGTCACAATCTATAGAAACAAAGACTTTACTGCTGTGAAACATCTGACTAAAAAATCATGTCTCTCAGATCAAATCAGTCTCAATATAAGCCAGCCTAAATGCTCCCATAAAAACCACCAGTTTGGGTGGATAAAAAGAAATGACCCATCCATTTGCTGTCTACAAGAGACTCATTTCTAACCCAAAGATGCGTTCAGACTGAGAGTAAGGGGATGGAGTACCATCTTTCACGCAAATGGTCCTCAAAAGAAAGCTGGGGTAGCAATTCTCATATCAGATAAATTGGATTTTAAACTACAGACTATAGTTAGAGATGCAGAAGGGCACTATATTATTCTTAAAGGATGTATCCAACAAGTGGATATGACAATTATAAATATATATGCCCCCAATAGGGGAGCAGCAAGATACAGAAGCCAACTCTTAACCACAATAAAGACACATATAGATAAAAATATGTTAATAGTAGGGGACCTCAACACTCGACAATCAGCAATAGACAGATCACTTAAGCAAAAAATCAGCAAAGAAACAAGAGCTTTGAATGCCATACTCGACGAGTTGGACCTCATAGATATATATAGAACACTACACCCCAGAACCAAAGAATACTCATTCTATTCTAATGCCCATGGAGCATTCTCATGAATAGACCATGTTCTGGGTCACAAAACAGGTCTCAACTGATACCAAAAGACTGAAATTATTCCCTGCATATTCTCAGACCACAACGCTTTGAAATTGGAACTCAACTACAAGGAAAAATTTGGAAGAAACTCAAACACTTAGAGACTAAGAACCTTCCTGCTCAGGAATGATTCGATAAACCAGGAGATCAAAAATCAATTTAAACAATTTATGGAGACCGACGAGAATGAAAACACAATGGTCCAAAACCTATGGGATACTGCAAAGGCAGTCCTAAGGGGGAAATACATAGCCATCCAAGCCTCACTCAAAAGAATAGAAAAATCTAAAATGCAGTTTTTATATTCTCACCTCAAGAAGCTGGGACAGCAACAGAGGGACAGACCTAATCCACGCACGAAAAGCAGTTGACCAAAATTAGAGCAGAAATCAATGAATTAGAAACCAGGAGTACAGTAGAGCAGATCAACAGAACTAGAAGCTGGTTCCTTGAGAGAATCAATAAAATTGACAGACCACTGGCAAGACTTATCCAAAAGAATAGAGAAAGGACCCAAATTAATAAAATTATGAATGAAAAAGGAGAGGTCACAACCAGCACCAATGAAATTGGAAGGATTATTAGAAACTTTTATCAACAGCTATATGCCAATAAATTAAGCATATTCCTCTTTCAGAGGAAGAGATGGAGGCCTTCCTGGAAACCTATAAACTACGAAGACTGAAACAGGAAGAAATTAGTTTTTTAAACAGGCCAATTATATGAAGAGATTGAGTCAGTCATAAACAACCTTCCAAATATCAAAACTCCAGGCCCGGACGGTTTTCCTGGGGAATTCTACCAAACATTCAAAGAAGAAATAATACCTATTCTCCTAAAGCTATTTCAAAAAATAGAAACAGAAGGTAAGCTACCAAACTCATTCTATGAGGCCAATATTACCTTGATCCCCAAACCAGCTAAAGACTCTATCAAAAGGGAGAATTACAGACTAATTTCCCTAATGAATATGGACACCAAAATTCTCAACAAGATCCAGGCTAATAGAATCCAACAGTGCATTAAAAGGATTATCCATCATGACCAAGGGGGATTCATCCCTGGGATGCAAGGGTGGTTCAACATTCGCAAATCGATCAGTGTCATAGATTTTATCCAGCAGGAAAAAGCCAAAAATCATATGATCCTCTCAATAGATGCAGAAAAAGCATATGACAAAATACAGCATCCTTTCCTGATTAAAACCCTTCAGAGTGTAGGGATAGAGGGTACATTCCTCAATCTCATAAAAACCATCTAGGAAAAGCCTACAGCAAATACCATTCTCAATGGGGAAAAGCTGGAAGCCTTTCCCTTAAGATCAGGAACTCGACAAGGATGCCCACTCTCGTCACTATTATTCAACATAGTACTAGAAGTCCTTGCAACAGCAATCAGACGACAAAAAGGGATCAAAGGTATTCAAATTGGCAAAGAAGAAGTCAAAATGTCTCTCTTCGCAGATGACATGATACTCTATATGGAAAACCCAAAAGAAGCCACTCCCAAACTATTAGAAGTTATAGAGCAATTCAGTAACGTGGCGGGATACAAAATCAATGCTCAGAAATCAGTTGCATTTCTATACACGAATAATGAGACTGAAGAAAGAGAAGTTAGGGAATCCATCCCATTTACAATAGCACCAAAAACCATACGTTACCTTGGAAATAACCTAACCAGAGACGTAAAGGACCTGTATTCTAGGAACTATAAATCACTCTTGAAAGACATTGAGGAAGACACAAAAAGATGGAAAAATATTCCATGCTCATGGATTGGAAGAATTAACATAGTTAAAATGTCCATGCTACCCAGAGCAATCTACACTTTCAATGCTATCCCGATCAAAATACCAAGGACATTTTTCAAAGAACTGGAACAAATAGTCCTTAAATTTCTATGGAACCAGGAAAGCCCCGAATCACCAAGGAACTGTTGAAAAGGAAAAACAAAGCTGGGGGCATCACAATGCTGGATTTCGAGCTGTACTACAAAGCTGTGATCACCAAGACAGCATGGTACTGGCACAAAAACAGACACATAGACCAATGAAACAGAATAGAGACACCAGAAATGGACCCTCGGCTCTTTGGGCAACTAATCTTTGATAAAGCAGGAAAAAACATCCGGTGGGAAAAAGACAGTCTCTTCAATAAATGGTGCTGGGAAAATTGGACAGCTACATTCAAAAGAATGAAACTTGACCACTCTCTCACACCATACACAAAGATAAACTCCAAATGGTTGAAAGACCTCAACATGAGACAGGAATCCATCAAAATCCTAGAGGAGAACATAGGCAGCAACCTCTACGACATCGGCCAAAGCAACCTTTTTCATGACACGTCTCCAAGGCAAGAGAAACAAAGGAAAAAATGAACTTGTGCGACTTCATCAAGATAAAAAGCTTCTGCACAGCCAAGGAAACAGACAAAAAAACTAAGAGGCAGTCCACGGAATGGGAGAAGATATTTGCAAATGACACTACAGATAAAAGACTGGTATCCAAGATTTACAAAGAACTTCTCAAACTCAATACGCGAGAAACAAATAATCAAATCATAAAAATGGGCAGAAGATATGATCAGGCACTTTTCCAATGATGACATACAAATGGCTAACAGACACATGAAAAAACATTCAAAATCATTAGCCATCAGGGAAATTCAAATCACAACCACACTAAGATACCACCTTACGCCAGTTAGAGTGGCAAAAATTGACAAGGCAAGAAACCAGAATTGCTGGAGAGGATGTGGAGAAAGGGGATCCCTCCTACATTGTTGGTGGGAATGCAAGTTGGTACAGCCGCTCTGGAAAACAGTGTGGAGGTCCCTTAAAAAGTTAAACATTGAGCTACCCTATGACCCAGCCATTGCACTACTGGGTATTTACCCCAAAGATACAGACGTAGTGAAGAGAAGGGCCATATGCACCCCAATGTTCATAGCAGCATTGTCCACAATAGCTAAATCGTGGAAGGAGCCGAGATGCCCTTCAACAGATGATTGGATTAAGAAGCTGTGGTCCATATATATGATGGAATATTACTCAGCTATCAGAAAGAACGAATTCTCAACATTTGCTGCAACATGGATGGCACTGGAGGAGATAATGCTAAGTGAAATAAGTCAAGCAGAGAAAGACAATTATCATATGATTTCTCTCATCTATGAAACATAAGAAGTAGGAAGATCGGTAGGGGAAAAAAGAGATAAACAAAGGGTGGGTAATCAGAAGGGGGAATGAAGCATGACAGACTATGGACTCTGAGAAACAAACTGAGGGCTTCAGAGGGGAGGGGGGTGGGGGAATGGGATGGATTGGTGATGGGTAGTAAGGAGGGCACATATTGCATGGTGCACTGGGTATTATACGCAACTAATGAATCATCGCACTTTACATCAGAAACCAGGGATGTACTGTATGCTGACTAGCATAATATAATAAAAAAAACATTAAAATAAAATTTAAAAAAAAGGACCTTCTCAGAGTTCCAACCTTGGTGGTCACACCAGGATGGTCCTCTGGGTTTTATGGTTCAGCAAAACCCCACCCTCAGAAGTAAGATGTTTGCCTCCCCTTTCTTAAGGTTCTTTCAGTCTTTAAGAGTGGTTCTTTAGGGGCTCTTCTACTGGGAGAAGAGAAGAAAGCCAGTGAGTTCTACTTTTATGAATCCCCTTACCAAATGTCCTCCCTCACTCTGTCTTTTGCCCCCCACAGTTTTGTGTCAAAATAGTAGCGAGAGTAATCCTTTGAAGAACTAAGTTCGATTAGGTCACTCCTTTGCTAAGAATTCTCCAATGCTTTCTCAATTCATTTAGAATCAAATTAAAAGTTCTTATCCCTCAATATTTTTCTGATCTCATTTTCTGCTATTCCTTTACTTTAGCTTGTTCTGCTCTTTGCTCTTCCTTGAACACACCAAGCTTGCTCCTTTCTATAGGAATATTCTTCCTCCAAACATCCGTTTGGCTAGCTTCTTTTCCTACTGCTTGGATGTAATCTTCTCATAAAGACCTTTGCTGACCACCTTATCTGAAACAGCCCTCCCCTTCTTCTGGCATCTGAACAGTGCTGACAATGGATATCCTGGGTTTTTTTAGATCCAAAGCCATTATTTCTTTACTTGAATCTAAAATGAAAATGTAATTTTTTTCACTTTATTGATTTGTTTGACATATCTATCCATTTAGATCATATGTTCCTGAAAAGACAGAATCATGATCCTTTTTATTAGTTTTATAGCAAATAGGGCTAAATAAATGTTTTTTGATCTTTGGAGAAAAATCCAGATAGACTGAATAGTTTTCGAAGCTCTCTAAAAGCTTACTGCAGAACATGTAATTTAGTGATTTATACAGTTTGGTTATTGCAAGTTATGATGAATTTTTAGTAGACTTCCTATACTTAGGTTTCGACTCTAACCCTTCCTCAATAACACTGTCACATTGCAGTCTCTAAAGGACTGCTTTCATCACCTTCCTCCTTTGCTTAAAACCTTCAGAATCATGCATGTACATGTGGTTATATGTGTGCGTATGCATGCATGTGTGTATCATGTTAAACCAAACCTTGCTTCCCCCCCCTTCCCATCTACTTCTCTCTCTCCTTCTCTTTCCCTCCNATGCCTCCTTCCTTCCTTTCTTTTATTACTGTTATTTAATGAGCACCATTATATATTAGGTCTGTTTTGGTATTTTATCTACAAAATTGCCCTATAACACTTACAACACATTACAAGAATCTATTTTAGCCTTATTTTACAGTTGGACAAAATGGGGCTTATACTGGTTAAGAAGTCTGTCCAAGGTTACCCAGCTGGTAAGTGATAGAATTGCAATTAGGAGCTAAATCTGTCTATTCTAAAGCTGCTGTACCAATATTTCCTCAAACAGAGGAAATATACAGACTACTTTTGTTTGTTTGGGTTTTATCATCTTTTTTTCACTTTTTCACTGAGGTGTGTGATATAGCTACAATAAAGTACACAAATATTAAATTTTCAGTTCAGTGAATTTGTAAATATATGTTCACCCAGGTAACTACCACTCAAATCAAGCTATGCATTTCCAGTCCTTGAGGCAGACTACTTTTTAAAGACAAAATTTTTCATAAATGGCCAGACAGTGCCAGACAGATTTCACTTGTTTCTATTAAATTAAAATAAATATACAGAAAGCTATATATAATCTATTTGTTTATAGTTCTTATACAAGAATAAAGGCAAATTTTATAAATTTAATATGAACAAAACCGAAAATTTAGTAAAATTTTAATTAGCATAAATTTAATGAGACATATAATGTTTTGCACATACCAAATCTCTGCTTAACATGTGAATATAGTATTGATTTTAGAGATATGTCTTTTGCATTGTTATGCCTGTGTCACTGTGTGATATTTTTTTTCCATTTGAATTGCTTCAGAACCTTTAATCATACATTACTGTATGACACCATTTAGACCTTGTTTGGTGTGAATGCATCACTTATGTATTGAGTCAACTTCTATTTTGTTCTCAGGAACCCTCAATAATTAAAGTAATTAGCACCAGTATAATCACATACATACACAGATGTGGGTGCTGAGATCTCCTGTCAATACTTGGTATTGAGGTGGTCAGATGGATAAATCTACACCAAGTATAAATTTTGCTTAGATAATCAAATAAATGAAAAACATAAAATTTAAAAATCTTTGTGGAAAAGTCGTAGACTACTAAGGCTGTGCTTGTAGAGTTTCAGTTAGGGAAACACTGTGTGCTGATCCATGCTTATTCCAATGTCAGACCCTCAAGGTCCACCATATTGTGAGTCATTTCTACTTAGAAAACACCATTGGTGACAACACATTCCTTCTGATCTTATTAGGCTGTGTCCTCTTAGGAATGTGTCGTGGATATTCTTAGTATTTGTCTTAACTTTCCTGGAAAATCTTCCTTTAAAGTATTGCCTACTGAAGGATGACCATTCTTAAAGGCACAGTTAAAATCCCCCCTTCTTAATGACGTCATTCCTAATCTCTTCTGTCTGTGCAAATCTCTTTGTCCCACAGTATTGTATCCATATTTTTGCACTGACCTTATTTTGTTTATAATGGTTTTTACAACTTAGCATAATGTAATTTATAGTCTTTTATTGTTTATTACTTACTCCATGTGTATTACTTTTAGTCTCTAACTAGATTTTAAGAGTTTGAGACCTGAAGTTATTTAAGCTCTGTGATAGTGTGGTATAGCAGAAAGAACAATGACTTCTAATTATGGTTCCATAATTATATGACTGGAAGCCTCACTGAAATTATTTTCACATTTAAAAATTAGCATTAGGAATTCAGAAGAGTTAATATGTTTAAGAAAGCCCCTGATGACTTAGGAAAAAGAGTCTTAATGGTATATGTTTATTTACTCTTTATTAAAGATAAATATGCCTGTAGCTGCATGAAGATTTACTGGAAGACAGAAAACCTGAAAGGCATTGAAACTACTGACCATTATTCACTTTTGGTGATAAGGGAAATAAAAAAAATAGAATGGTGTTAAATGACTTTAGAATCCTGGAGAACGCAAATGGTGAAAAAAAGGGAGATATTACTAGTGAATACCTAACTGAATATATAGTATCAGGAGATAGAAATAGGCTTTCCAAACTAATTGGGCACCTGGGAAAAGTTGGAATATATTTTGCAAAACCTAGAAAGAAACCTGCAGAATGTACTGACGGTCAAATTTAAAAGTTTAGAGATAGAGATAATGTTTATTAAGAAAAAAACGTTAAATCCAAATAATATACAGAAAAGCAGGTCTAACTACTGATCAGTAGTAGAAAAGATTCATTTTCACTGGAGAAAATAAGGAAGAGGGTCATTGGTAACACTTGTGGCCTTAAATATCTCCATACCAATGCAGAACATAAATAATGAAGAAGGTGAAATTGACGTATTAGGTAAGGATGTGATTATTATCTTGAGATCAGAATGGGTGGGGTTTAGAACTAGAATTGAATATTGAAATGGCATAATGACACACTTGTTCAGATAAAATACCAAAAGAATGGTAATATATATCTGAATTTTTGTCCTTCAAAAAGTTGAGGAAGCAGTGATTCAAACCTCTTGTCTGAGCTTAATCTGATCAATGAAAGATAACTTCTTGGAGTTATGAAGGTGTGAAAGACCATGGATCATGGCGCGCCTAGGTGGCTCAGTCATTAAGCATCTGCCTTCGGCACAGGGTGCGATCCTGGAGTCCTAGGATTGAGCCCCACATCAGGCTCCTCTGCTGGGAGCCTGCTTCTTCCTCTCCCACTCCCCCGGCTCATGTTCCCTCTCTCGCTGGCTGTCTCTCTCTCTGTCAAATAAATAAATGCAATCTTGAAAGAAAAAAAAAAGAAAGACCATGGATCACAGTGACCATGTCATTTTGGAATTTGTAAAACCATACAAAGGGAATGAGGGAGTTCAGGACCACTGAGTCAAGCAAAGTAATGATAGCTCTTACTTAGTGAACAGTTACAATATACAAGGCACTGTAGTAAGTGTTTTACATTGTCCTATTTAATCCTCATATCTATTATCCCAGTTTTAAGATGAAGAAACTGTGGTTTAGAAAGATTAAGTAATTTGCCCAACATCACACAGAAAATTAGCAGAGCCGGATTTGAATCCAGGCAGTTTGCATTTAGAGCTATTTTTCTGAGAATGTGGATTTCTAAGAGTTTTTAGAAAAGATAAGTAGACTCCCTTGACCTGTGAACTTAAAAGAAACGACATCTCAGTAATAACGATAGGCCTTCAAATGATACATTGACTTTACAATTTGAGATTACTCCAATGAGGGAGAAAAGAGAGGCCCCAGATAAACCTATGTGGTACACAAGAATTGGAGGATATGGACATAGAGTATCAGTGGTGTTTGTACTTATTATTATACTTGCCTTTATGATCTTTAAAGAGAAGATAGAAGAGATTAGAATTTAAAAATGTCAAAGGGGTATCTTATCACTTAGGATTAGGTTTGGCTGCTAGGAACTTAAAGTTATAATAGCTTAAACAGGATAGAAATTTCTTTCTCTTTCCCGTTAAAGCCTGAGGGTGGATAATCCAGGACTGGTATGGTATCTGTGCTTCATGAGTTTCTTGTGGACCCATGCTTCTGTGTGGGTCTTTTGCATATAGATGCCATTCTCAAGGTCACCTCATGGTCTAATATGACTTCTCTAGTTCCAGCCATCATATGTATATTCCAACCACCAGGAAAGGAAGGGAAGGGAAGAAGGGCATTTCTCTACCCTATACACATACTAGCTCTTACTTCCCTTGGCCAAAATTACTTAGATGGCCACACCTAGCTATATCAAAGGCTGGAAAATGCAAACTTTAGTCTAGATATGTGTTTCTACCTAGAATTTTGGAGTTCTATTACTAAATTAAAAGGAGATAGATACATAACACTGGGCATCTAACAAGTTTTGCTACATAACCAAATTGTAAGTGTAACCAAATTCAAATAGAATAACAGAAATCTCTAATAATAATGTCAGAAAGGATAAAAGCCTAGAATAATCTGAAGCATATAGAAAATGCTAAAAAAATTGGCTTTTGATTATTTAAAATTTTTTGTATATTTTTAGAAAAGTAGAAAAAGATGATAGATCTCACTAAATTCTAACATTAATAGGTGAAATAGAATTAATACTCTTTTTTTTAACATCTTCTATCAAACTGATTATCAAATTGGTAGAACATGTTGATGAGAGATTAAAGGCTCAAATAGGAAAACACCTAGCTTCTGGCCCTAATTATTGTTTTCCTGGATTATCACAGCAGCCTCCTTAAAAGTTCTTGATGCTGCTTGGCATACATTTCCTTCCCTCACTCTCCAATCAAGTAAAGAAAACAACTTCTTTACTCCTACAAATTATTTCTCTAAAAATAAATCTTGTCATTCCCCTGCTTAAAAACATTTTTTTGGTTCTGTATAATTTATAGAACTAACTCCAAACTTCTTTTCATTGTACATAAAGCTCATCATGCTGTTTTGAGCTTTTCTTTCATCTCATCTGTCTACTGCTTTCATGCTTTTTGAGCTCCAGCTTTGCCAAACTTCTCAGTGTTTCCTCAATATTGGGTTTACTAATCCTTTTATGCAAATGCCACTCTTCTTCTGGAGGCATTCATGGACAGTTTTAAGACCTAACTCACATACCTCCACCTTCTTAAAGCCATGCAAAAGTGGATGGTTTTTGCCCTGTATCCACATGGCACTCTACATATTTCTATTGCAGTACTTGTCATATTGTAAGTAAATATGTATTTATTTACATGTATTTCTCCCCTGCTAAGCTCTGAGCTTCCCAGGGCAAACAATTTTAAACATATTGCTCAGCACTTAGTGAATGCTCAAAATGTTTATTGACTGATTGATGAGAATATGCAGATGGTTTAAATTAATTCAAGTCCTTGGGGTCAAATGAAATACATGCTAGAGTAGCAAAAAAAATCCATCTGTGATTTAGGAGCTATTGCAAGGTATCTTGGAAGAATTTGGGGTAGTAGAAGTGTCAAAAGAATAGAGATAGGCAGTATTCCAATTTTCATAGTGGATGTAAAAGTATACTAGAAATCGTAGACTCAGAAGCTTGAGGCCATACACAGTTATGGAGCAGATTATTAGACAGATGGCTTGTGAGCATTTTAGGGAAAATACTGAAAAGTACATTTCTATTGTTATATTTTAACCCTGCCTCTTTCTTAAAGTATTAGAGGCAGATGTTGATTCCTAGGAACCTATAAATGTTTCCTTAAGACAAGTAAAACTGTGTGATCTTTTCCTATTTTTTTTGAAACTTACTAAGAATAGTGGCTGTGTGTTCTTTTCTTTTTAATAATAATTTTTTATTGTGTTATGTTAGTCACCATACAGTATATCCTTAGTTTTTGATGTAATGTTCCATGCTTCTTTATTTGCGTATAACACCCAGTGCTCCATACAATATGTGCCCTCCTTAATACCCATCACTGGCCTATCCCAGTCCCCCACCCCCCCTATGAAGCCCTCAGTTTGTTTCCCAGAGTCCATAGTCTCTCATGGTTCATTCCCCCTTCTGTTTACCGCCCCCACTCACTTTTCCCTTCCTTCTCCTACCGATCTTCCTGCTATTTCTTATGTTCCATAAATGAGTGAAACCATATGATAATTGTTTTTCTCTGCTTTACTTATTTCACTTAGCATAATCTCCTCCAGTCCTGTCCATGTTGCTGCAAATGTTGGGTAATCATTCTTTCTGATGGCTGAGTAATATTCCATTGTATATACGGACCACATCTTCTTAATCCAGTCATCTGTTGAAGGGCATCTCGGTTCCTTCCGCAATTTAGCTACTATGGACAATGCTGCTATGAACATTGGGGTGCATATGGCCCTTCTCTTCACTATGTCTGTATCTTTGGGTTAAATACCCAGTAGTGCAATTGCTGGATCATAGGGTAGCTCTATTTTTAACTTTTTAAGGGACCTCCACACTGTTTTCCAGAGTGGCTGTACCAACTTGCATTCCACCAACAGTGTAAGAGAGATCCCCTTTCTCCACATCCTCTCCAACATTTGTTGTTTCTTGCTTTGTCCATTTTTGCCATTCTAACTGGCGTAAGGTGGTTTCTCAATGTGGTTTTGATTTGAATTTCCCTGATGGCTGATGATGTTGAACATTTTTTCATGTGTCTATTAGCCATTTGTATGTCTTCATTGGAAAAGTGTCTCTTCATATTTTTTGCCCCTTTTTTGATTTGATTATTTATTTCTCATGTATTGAGTTTGAGAAGTTCTTTGTAGATCTTGGATACCAGTCTTTTATCTGTAGTGTCATTTGCAAATATCTTCTCCCATTCCATGGGCTGCCTCTTAGTTTTTTTGTCTGTTTCCTTGGCTGTGCAGAGGCTTTTTATCTTTCTGAAGTCCCACAAGTTCATTTTTTCTTTTGTTTCTCTTGCCTTTGGAGATGTGTCATAAAAGAAGTTGCTGTGGCTGATGTCAAAGAGGTTGCTGCCTATGTTCTCCTCTATGATTGTGATGGATTCCTGTCTCACATCAAGGTCTTTCATCCATTTGGAGTTTATCTTTGTGTATGGTGTGAGAGAGTGGTCAAGTTTCATTCTTTTGCATATAGCTGTCCAATTTTCCCAGCACCGTTTATTGAAGAGACTTTTTTCCACTGGATGTTTTTTCCTGCTTTGTCAAAGATTAGTTGCCCAAAGAGCTGAGGGTCCATTTCTGGGTTCTCTATTCTGTTCCATTGTTCTGTGTGTCTGTTTTTGTGCCAGTACCATGCTGTCTTTGTGATCACAGCTTTGTAGTATAGCTTGAAATCCGGCAACGTGACGCCCCCAGCTTTGTTTTTCCTTTTCAACAATTCCTTGGCGATTCAGGGCCTTTTCTGGTTCCACACAAATTTAAGGGCTGTTTGATCCAGCTCTTTGACAAATGTCATTGATATTTTGATTGGGATGGCATTGAAAGTGTAGATTGCTCTGGGTAGCATAGACATTTTAACTATGTTTATTCTTCCGATCCGTGAGCATGGAATATTTTTCCATCTTTTTGTGTCTTCTTCAATGTCTTTCAAGAGTGATCTGTAGTTTCTAGAATATAGATCTTTTACCTCTCTGGTTAAGTCTGAGATAATGTATGATTTTTGGTGTTATTGTAAATGGAATCGATTCCCTCATTTCTCTTTCTTCAGTCTCATTGTTCGTGTATAGAAATGCAACTGATTT
>NW_024426552.1:82607321-82609018 GCF_017311325.1 Ursus maritimus
ATTCATGGACAGTTTTAAGACCTAACTCACATACCTCCACCTTCTTAAAGCCATGCAAAAGTGGATGGTTTTTGCCCTGTATCCACATGGCACTCTACATATTTCTATTGCAGTACTTGTCATATTGTAAGTAAATATGTATTTATTTACATGTATTTCTCCCCTGCTAAGCTCTGAGCTTCCCAGGGCAAACAATTTTAAACATATTGCTCAGCACTTAGTGAATGCTCAAAATGTTTATTGACTGATTGATGAGAATATGCAGATGGTTTAAATTAATTCAAGTCCTTGGGGTCAAATGAAATACATGCTAGAGTAGCAAAAAAAATCCATCTGTGATTTAGGAGCTATTGCAAGGTATCTTGGAAGAATTTGGGGTAGTAGAAGTGTCAAAAGAATAGAGATAGGCAGTATTCCAATTTTCATAGTGGATGTAAAAGTATACTAGAAATCGTAGACTCAGAAGCTTGAGGCCATACACAGTTATGGAGCAGATTATTAGACAGATGGCTTGTGAGCATTTTAGGGAAAATACTGAAAAGTACATTTCTATTGTTATATTTTAACCCTGCCTCTTTCTTAAAGTATTAGAGGCAGATGTTGATTCCTAGGAACCTATAAATGTTTCCTTAAGACAAGTAAAACTGTGTGATCTTTTCCTATTTTTTTTGAAACTTACTAAGAATAGTGGCTGTGTGTTCTTTTCTTTTTAATAATAATTTTTTATTGTGTTATGTTAGTCACCATACAGTATATCCTTAGTTTTTGATGTAATGTTCCATGCTTCTTTATTTGCGTATAACACCCAGTGCTCCATACAATATGTGCCCTCCTTAATACCCATCACTGGCCTATCCCAGTCCCCCACCCCCCCTATGAAGCCCTCAGTTTGTTTCCCAGAGTCCATAGTCTCTCATGGTTCATTCCCCCTTCTGTTTACCGCCCCCACTCACTTTTCCCTTCCTTCTCCTACCGATCTTCCTGCTATTTCTTATGTTCCATAAATGAGTGAAACCATATGATAATTGTTTTTCTCTGCTTTACTTATTTCACTTAGCATAATCTCCTCCAGTCCTGTCCATGTTGCTGCAAATGTTGGGTAATCATTCTTTCTGATGGCTGAGTAATATTCCATTGTATATACGGACCACATCTTCTTAATCCAGTCATCTGTTGAAGGGCATCTCGGTTCCTTCCGCAATTTAGCTACTATGGACAATGCTGCTATGAACATTGGGGTGCATATGGCCCTTCTCTTCACTATGTCTGTATCTTTGGGTTAAATACCCAGTAGTGCAATTGCTGGATCATAGGGTAGCTCTATTTTTAACTTTTTAAGGGACCTCCACACTGTTTTCCAGAGTGGCTGTACCAACTTGCATTCCACCAACAGTGTAAGAGAGATCCCCTTTCTCCACATCCTCTCCAACATTTGTTGTTTCTTGCTTTGTCCATTTTTGCCATTCTAACTGGCGTAAGGTGGTTTCTCAATGTGGTTTTGATTTGAATTTCCCTGATGGCTGATGATGTTGAACATTTTTTCATGTGTCTATTAGCCATTTGTATGTCTTCATTGGAAAAGTGTCTCTTCATATTTTTTGCCCCTTTTTTGATTTGATTATTTATTTCTCATGTATTGAGTTTGAGAAGTTCTTTGTAGATCTTGGACACCAGTCTTTTTTTTTTTTTTTAAGATT
>NW_024426552.1:82609446-82609756 GCF_017311325.1 Ursus maritimus
CTGTTCCATTGTTCTGTGTGTCTGTTTTTGTGCCAGTACCATGCTGTCTTTGTGATCACAGCTTTGTAGTATAGCTTGAAATCCGGCAACGTGACGCCCCCAGCTTTGTTTTTCCTTTTCAACAATTCCTTGGCGATTCAGGGCCTTTTCTGGTTCCACACAAATTTAAGGGCTGTTTGATCCAGCTCTTTGACAAATGTCATTGATATTTTGATTGGGATGGCATTGAAAGTGTAGATTGCTCTGGGTAGCATAGACATTTTAACTATGTTAATTCTTCTGATCCATGAGCATGGAATATTTTTCCATC
>NW_024426552.1:82609766-82711067 GCF_017311325.1 Ursus maritimus
GGAATATTTTTCCATCTTTTTGTGTCTTCTTCAATGTCTTTCAAGAGTGATCTGTAGTTTCTAGAATATAGATCTTTTACCTCTCTGGTTAAGTCTGAGATAATGTATGATTTTTGGTGTTATTGTAAATGGAATCGATTCCCTCATTTCTCTTTCTTCAGTCTCATTGTTCGTGTATAGAAATGCAACTGATTTCTAAGCATTGATTTTGTATCCTGCCACATTACTGAATTGCTCTATAAGTTCTAGTAATTTGGGGGTGGAGTCTTCTACGTTTTCTATATAGAGTATCATGTCATCTGTGAAGAGAGACAGTTTGACTTCTTCTTTGCCAATTTGGATACCTTTTATCTTTTTGTTGTCTGATTGCTGTTGCAAGGACTTCTAGTACTGTGTTGATAATAATGGTGAGAGTGGGCATCCTTGTCGTGTTCCTGATCTTAAGGGAAAGGCTTTCAGCTTTTCCCCAATGAGAATGATATTTGCTGTAGGCTTTTCATAGGTGGTTTTTATGAAATTGAGGAATGTACCCTCTATCCCTACACTCTGAAGGGTTTTAATCAGGAAAGGATGATGTATTTTGTCAAATGCTTTTTCTGCATTAATTGATGGGATTATATGGTTCTTGACTCTTTTCTTGTTGATATGATCTATCACACTGATCAATTTGCGAATGTTGAACCACCCTTGCATCCCAGGGATGAATCCCACTTGGTCATGTTGGATAATCTTTTTAATGTTCTGTTGGATCCTATTAGCTAGGATCTTGTTGAAAATTTTGGTGTCCATATTCATCAGGGATATCAGTCTGTAATTCTCCTTTTTGATGGGGTCTTTGCCTGGTTTGGGGATCAAGGTAATACTGGCTTCATAGAATGAGTTTGGTAGTTTTCCTTCTGTTTCTATTTTTTGAAACAGCTTCAGGAGAATAGGTATTATTTCTTCTTTGAATGTTTGATAGAATTCCCCAGGGAATCTGTCAGGCCCTGGAATCTTGTTTTTGGGGAGGTTTTTGATCACTGCTTCAATCTCTTCATAATTAATCGGTGTGTTTAAATAATCAATTTCTTCCTGTTTCAGTCTTGGTATTTATAGGTTTCCAGGAAGGCATCCATTTCTTTCAGGTTGTTTAATTTATTGGCATAAAGCTGTTGATAAAAGTTTCTAATGATCCTTCCTATTTCATTGGTGTTAGTCGTGATTGCTCCCCTTTCATTCATAATTTTAATAATTTGGGTCCTTTCTCTATTCTTTTGAATAAGTCTGGCCAGTGGCTTATTGATCTTATTTATTCTTTCAAAGGACTAGCTTCTAGGTCTGTTGATCTGCTCTACTGTGCTCCTGGTTTCTAATTCATTGATCTCTTCTCTAATCTTGATCAACTGCCTTCTCATGCATGGTTTAGGCCTGTTCTGTTCCAGCTCCAGCTTTTTGATGTGAGAATATAAAAACTGCATTTTAGATTTTTTATTCTTTTAAGTGAGGCTTGGATGGCTTTGTATTTTCCCCTTAGGACTGCCTTTGCTGTCTCTCATAGGTTTTGGACCGATGTGTTTTCATTTTCATTGGTCTCCAAGAATTGTTTAATCTCCTTCTGAATTCCCTGGTTTACCCAATCATTCTTGAGCAGGATGGTTCTTAGTTTCTAAGTGTTTGAGTTTCTTCCAAATTTTTCCTTGTGATTGAGTTCCAGTTTCAAAGCATTGTCGTCTGAGAATATGCAGGGAATAATCTCAGTCTTTTGGTATCAGTTGAGACCTGTTTTGTGACCCAGTATATGGTCTAATCTGGAGAAAGTTCCATGTGCATTGGAAAAGAATGAGTATTCTGTTGTTCTGGGGTGTAGTGTTCTGTATATATCTATGAGGTCCATCTGGTCCAGTATGTCATTCAAAGCTCTTGTTTCTTTGTTGATTTTCTGCTTAGGTGATCTGTCTGTTGCTGAGAGTGGAGTGTTGAGGTCCCCTACTATTAACATATTATTATCTATATGTTTCTTTATTGTGGTTAAGAGTTGGCTTGTGTATCTAGCTGCTTTCCTGTTTGGGGCATAGATATTTATAATTGTTATATCCACTTGTTGGATACATCCTTTAAGAATAATATAGAGTCCTTCTACATCTCTAACTACAGTCTTTAGTTTAAAATCTAATTTGTCTGATATGAGAGTTGCTACCCCAGCTCTCTTTTGAGTTCCATTGGCATGAAAAATGGTTTTCCATTCCTTCACTTTCAGTCTGGATGTATCTTTAGGTTCAAAATGAGTCTCTTGTAGACAGCATATGGATGGGTCATGTCTTTCTACCCAATCTGCAACCCTGTGGCGTTTATGGGAGCATTTAGGCCATTCACATTGAGAGTGATTATTTAGAGATATGATTTTAATGATGTCATGTTGCCTCTGAAGTCTTTGTTTCTATAGATTGTAAATTTCTGTTCTGTATCACTCTTGGGGCCTTTTTACTTTTATAGAACCCCCCTTAATATCTCATGTAGGGCTGGCTTTGTGGTTACAAATTCCTTCACTTTCTGCCAGCCTTCAAAGGTCCTTATCTCTCCATCAATTCTGAATGACAGCCTTGCTGGATAAAGGATCTTTGGCTGCGTGTTATTCTCAGATAAAGCTTTGAAAATACCTTGGCAACACTTCCTGGCCTGTCAGGTCTCTGTAGACAGGTCTGACGTTATTCTGATATTCTTCCCTCTGTATTTAAGGCTTTTCTTCCCCCTGGCTGCTTTCAATACTGTATCCTTGGATCTAATATTTGCGAAATGCACTATGACATGACGTAGTGTAGGTCTGTTCGCATTGATCTTGAGAGGGGTCTTCTCTGCCTCTTGGACACAAATGCTAGTTTTCTTTGCCAGATTAGTTAAGTTCTCAGCTACAATTTGTTCAGATATCTCTTCTAGACCTCTCTCTTTCTCCACCCCCTCAGGGATGCCAATGATTCTCAACATTTCATTGAGTCCGTAATCTCCCGTAATCTACATTCTTGAGATTGGATTTTTTTGAGCCAAGTTTCCATTTTAACTTTCTCTTCTACCATCGCATCTTCCAATTCACTAATTTGTTCTTCTGCCTCATTTACCCTGGCCATCAGAGCATCTGGTTTAGACTGCATTTGATGCATAGCATTTTTAATTTCTGCCAGGCTCACTCTCATTTCTGCCCTTAGAGATTCTATATTCTCATTAATATTTTTGTTAGTATTTTTTTCAAGCCTACACATCATCTTAACCATTGTTACTCTGAACTCCATTTCTGAAAATTTGGTTATTTCCATATCCATCAGTTTTGTGGCAGAGGCCACAGTCTCTGTATCTTTTCTTTGTTGAGGGGTGTTTCTCCTTCTCATTCTGATGAGGAGAGGTTGTGGGGATGCACAGAGCCCAAATTATTGACCAGGACCCAGGCAATGTGCACTTGTTTTATAGGGACCTTAGGGATGTGGGCTTATTTTTTCAGCCTGCCTTCTGGGGGAGAGGCCTGCCGCACTGATACTCAGGCAACCCTGTTTGGGTAGAGTTGCCTGTCCCCTGAGAGGGGGGGTTCGGGATGGGCACAATGTGAACTGGTATTTCCAGGCTTTTGTTCTCTGGCAGCTTTCCCCAGCTGTTTTCTGTGACTCTTCTGAGAGTCAGAGCAGCAGTGGCTGTATCCTAGCCTCTGTCTTAGAACGGAGAGATCGCAGTCCACTCTCCACTGAGCTCTCCTGGCCATTTTAACTCTGTTTCTTTGGTGCTGCTAAAAACCCCGCAGTGTTGTGGGTTGTGCGCCCCATAGCCACTGTCCCAGCCTTCACTTCCAGGGCCTGCAGGTCTCTGTCCTTTGTGCTTCTAACACTACCAGCCGGCTTGGTTCCCGCATGCGCTCCCGAGCTCCCTGTTTCAGTGTGGTTCACGCGTGCTTCGGAGCACCGGTTTTCAGTCTGGTTGCGCACCCCCTCCCGAGCTCCCAATATCAGTCTGGTTCCTGTGAGCACTCCAAGCTCCAGTTTTTAGTCTGGTCTCGTGCGCGTTCCTGGGCTCATGGTCTCAGTCTGCTCTCTCACGGGTGCCAGCATGCTCCCTAGTGCAGGAGGCTACTGCTTCCCAGCGCCCAAAGGCGGCTGCTCCCTCCCCCTTCCATTTATCTTCTGATATTTGTGTGTGGATTCACGGCTTCCCGCTTTGTCCCTCAATACTCAGCGCTGCAGGTGGTTGCTTGTAGAGATCCACATGTATCTTCCTGCGTCTAAGGCTGATTTCATGGGTGTTCAGGATGGTCTGGTAGATATCCAGCTCGATTCAGGGGACTAGCTGAAAAAGGGGTCCCCTACTCCTCCGCCATCTTTTTTCCCCTCCTCCGTGGCTGTGTGTTCTGTAAGGCATTCTGTATGTATTTGATGTCTCTCATGTACCCTCTTTTGTAGTTTTATGTTGAACAGATGATGCATTTGTGTTTTGTAAACTACAAGGTTTTCTGTATTTTCTGTATTCAGGGTTTCCCTATTTTTAGTCATTTTCTTAACACCTTAGTGTTTTTTTGTTTGTCATATTCACACACCATTTCTACTTTGATATACCTAAAATTTTTCTTTAAATCAGCTCATTTTTTAAAACTAAAACTTAACCTTATTCTAAAAGAAAATATCTATTAGGCCACAGGTTTGTAATATACCAGTGATATCTTTTCTAATATACCCTGTAAGAAGTGCATAACTATGAACAATAACAACAAAATGGCCATGTGTCATCTAGAATACAAACAGAATGTGATTTTATCACATTTTATGCTGCAGTCATTAAGTGAAGTATAGTAGATATTTAGGGCTAATTCAAAATACCTTTGAATGATTTTTGTCTATTGAACCATGGCATGGTACAGAAAGGCAGTTGATTACTGGATTGCTATCAAGTTGGAGGGGTGTTTTGAGTGACAAATTGCAGGGCTATGACCTCTGTTCTAATCTGCTTGACATTTTTATTAGCGACCTAAAGACATAGGACGTGAATGGGTTCATTTGGAAATGACATAATCCTGGGAAGGATAATAATATACTGGATGATAGAACTGATTCAAAAATTTTTGGCATGTTTGGATTATAGGCAAATAATGGTAACATGATAGGAATTAATGTGGAGGATATGCAATTAGATTAAGACAGATAAGTGTTCAAATATAAAAGGCAGACAATCTGGCAGAATTACTTAGGCGTTTCAATTGTTTGTAAACTCAGTAGGAGGAGAAAATTTACTACCCTAGATGCCCTAGAAAGTAAATGCAAACCTAAATTTCAGTAGTAAAAGTAATATGCTCAAGAAAGTGATTTAAAATCAAACGTCCAGATTGAGAGAGTTAAGTATTCTGCAACTGATCAATCTATATCCAGAATATTGTTAATTCCAAGATATTATCTAGGAAAATTACAGAAATGGAGACCCTATCACATGAGAGAGAGTTGAAGGAGCTGTGGGCATGGTAAACCTGAGGAAGAAAATTCTAAGTTGGGGCATGAGAATTGTTTTCAAATACAGTATTGATAAAGCTTTTAACATATTATTTATTCTGTAGTCTTAGTAAGCAGATTTGACTTCAACTCAATAAAAATTAAAATAATTGAACAGTCAGAGATACTTCCCCATGGGGAAGGAGGAAGCTGCCAGGATTGCTGTATGGTCATATTTGGAGTGTGTATATATGTGTTTGTATGTGTGTGTCTAAACTGGCCAAGAGGTGATCCTTTAATTTTCTTTGGACGATTTTAATTTTTACAATGATCACATGTCACGAGAAAACATTTTTTCCATTTAAAAAGTGAAATTTAAAACCACTTAAGAAGAGGTATAGTTGGAGGAGACTTGTGCTTTTGTCACTTAATATTAGTGTATTTTTCACTGATTCCTTAACTTCCCTGAGCTTGGATGTCCTCTTCTGGACAGTGGGAATGATGGCACTTTTCATGCTGCCTAGTTGTGAAGATTCAATTAATGCTATAAATGAAAATTCCTGACACAGTAGGACTTAGGTGCATGTAGTTTTCTTTATCTTTGATCTTGAGTTTACTATTATAAAGGACAATTGAAAACTAGTGGGCAGCTGGAAATTCAGCCCTAATTTTGGACCTTAAACAGTTCAATCCTAACTTATGGTTTGGAAGTTGTATGGTATAGGGAAAGTAATATAGAAGAAAGAGAAAAATCCTAAATCATATATATATTATATTTATATCAATTAATTTGTAATTAATATATATCAATCATATGTAATTATATATTCTATAAATCACATAAATTATAATATAAATATATATTATATAAATCATATAATCAAATCATGTTTATATTTATATGATATAAAATATATTTATACATTATATGTTATATAATATTATATGTTATATAATAATATAAATATATTTATAAATATATTATATATAGTATATAAATCATATATATAGTCATATAGTCACCACTGGAAGTCTTTGTACAAGGTGTCCTATTACAGTCTTCACAGATGAGTCCAATATTCATTATTTTCGTGCTTGTCTTAATGGCCAAGCATTGAGCAATAAATATATGGACCACATAGCCTATTCAGTTTAGTTGCAATATGGATGAAATTATGAAATCATCTATTTCACATCTCCGTTAATTGAGCTTTTATAGTAATCAAATTAGGTAGTTGTTTAATGATCTAATTAACTGTTTTACAAATTGACCCTCAGATTACTTTGTAGAATTCTTTCCTAAGCCAAGTAAACATGCTTGAAAGTTTAGGCTAGCTATTATAATGATACTCTCAGATTTAACTAAATTTGAGAGGAAAAAAAGTAAATGAAAAGAGACCTCAAACAAGCAAATCATCATTCAAACCAGGTCCTCCCCCCCAAAAAATGTCATGACAATTCATTAGGCATCACCTCATGTCTTCCTTTTTAGATTCTATATTCAGGAAGTTAATACAGTTTTTGAAAAAGATTATTCTGCTACTAAGATATACTGCCACCAGGTAACAATAGCTGCCACTGCTGTTAGTTCCAAAAAGAAAGATTTAAGTTCTAGGACCATTCTTTAGGATTTCTAAGTAGTAGTGTTCTCTATGGTTTAATTGTTTGTTTGTTTTTTTTTAAGATTTTATTTATTTACTTGGGAGAGAGAGAGACAGAGCAAACGAGGGCACAAGTTGGTGGAGAGGGAGAAGCAGACTCCCCACTGAGTAGGGAGCCCGATGTGGGGCCCCATCCCAGGGACCTGGGATCGTGACCTGAGCTGAAGGCAGACACTTAACTGACTGAGCCACCTAGGTGCCCCTTAATTGTTGTTTTCCTGTGTATTTTTATTTTATATAAAAAACAAGCTTCACTTTTGAGTGGTCAAGCTTAAATAATGTTAAGCCACCACTATTTTAAAGATGATAACTTAGAATAAAAAAGTATAGAGATAAATGTTAAAGGTACAATGCATTACCTTTCTCACTAATCCTTCACTTACTTCCATTAGCCCACAAAAATTTTAGCTTGAAATGAGAGCACTTTCTGGCAGTCATGTTCCCTCTTTGGAATATCTTGGCCTCAGAGTCTGGTTTGTTTTTCTCAGCGGCCAATGAAATACTGCTTCAGAAACAAGTAGCCCATTGGTCTATCCTTTCTCTTTTCCCTTCCCCATACTATTCACATAACCACAGAAAAGGTTTAGTTTGCCTTTATAGTTTTGCTAGTTTGGAATCCTCTTCTTTTTCTTTAATGCATGTTGATAACAAATTATAAACTAAATTCCTTTCTCAAAAATCAGCAATTGAGTTAAAAAAAAGACAACCCTCAAAGGTTATACTAGCCTTCCTCTGTAGATTTTTAGTTTAAATCTTAATCTTTATTTTCTTTGCAATTTCCAGGAAATGTATTTGTATTACCATAGATGGATTATAGTAATTACTACTAATTTCAGTAATCAAAATGGATATAATTTTCTTGGGAATGCTGACTTTCTTTTAATTCACTTGCAGCATCAATAATCTTCACACTGGTGAGGGTAGAGGTAGGGGAGAGAAAGAGGATGAAATAATGGAGATTGTGGTGGTCCCAGCTTGCATTTTCTTCTACAGTTACTAATTGTTTGACAGTTATAAAAGGTTTTAGAATATGAACTCTGTAACTGTATTTTAAAGGTATTCATTAAAACCAGTTATGCAAGTCTCCTGGTGCCTGCTCTGTTGCTCAGGCACCTAAATGACCTCAATCTACTTAGGTCTCTCTACGATGTCATGCTATTTTTGAGCAAGGCAAAACTGCTTGAGACTAAACTTTACAAAAATGGAGAGGAAATTGTATGTAGAGGGAAAAAGTCCTTGTGTGTTTAACTGACCACTTCACCAGTTACAAGAAAGATTTTTCTAACTTAGTAGCTTTAGCTGTCAAAAAGGAAGTAAGAAGTACAAAATAAGCCTTTGAAAAGCTGACATAAGAAAAAAATACCTCTTATATATGAAATACAGTTGTGTACAAAATGGATAGTGCCTGAATAGTTTTTACGTGTTTTAAGAGCTATTTAAGGGGGGCAAAAGATCAGATTAACAAATTTTTATTCTAGAAGTCAGCAGGAGAAACTTTTAAATAGCACCATGTGGGCTTTCTTCTTCTGAAAGTAAAATCCCATCTAATGGCTAGTGGGAATAAAATGATTTCCAGATCGTTTCTCAAGTTCATGGCAAAAATATCTTTTGAATCCACATTAAATAAAGGAGTCCTGGTTTCAATCAAAGCATATCTAAATTGGCAAAAAAGGTACGGAATAATCAATATGACATGGTGGAAAGTACAATAAACACAGGATGAGAAAATCTAGATTCTTGTCTGAGTGCTTCACTTTGTTAGCTGCATGGTCTTAGAAAGCCTTAATTCATCAGCTACTATTTCTGGCCATGGAGGGAGTAAGAATGACTGTCTCACCTTTCTTACAGGGTTCTGATGAAGATTACTTGGGAATATTGAGAAATGACTTGCCATAACAGCTACCATCAACTCCAGTTGTTCCAGGTAATGCCCAACTACTGATAATCCTCTGCCCCAAACAGAGGCAAAAGATTCTTCCTTCCTCTTTTTGAAATGTCCCTAAACTTCTGCTAGCCTTTTTATAGTCAGCCAAGGACTGTTAATTTATCTGAAGACCAGTTAGAAAGTCTCCTTTACTTCCCAAATCCCAAACTTTATAGAATACTTGCCACAATCAGAGATTGTCTCAGTATTTCCTGTATAAAACTTAGTCTCCTTCCTAAAACTTCTGAAACTCTGTTGAAACAAAAGATGAGTTTCCTTGCAACAAGTTCATACCTTTGTGAATTTTGTCTTGGACTTAAGTTTTTTCATTGACAGCATTTATATGTCAGCATTTATAATGAATAAGACTGCTGCTGCTGCAGAATTTTAAATTTGTTAAAGGAGATAGTAAAACTAAAACTAAAAATTTCAGGATTCAAACTTAAAGTTCGTTGGGAAAAGCAAACTGTAAGGAGATAGCTGTTTTCATGCTTCAGAATCTAGGCTTCTCATGTTTGATAATAACCATTATTTATAAGTGCTTTATGCATATCATTTTAGAGACAGCAGAGTGTATCTCCAGAGGCTGACTGCCTGGCTTTGATCTCATGCTTCACCACATACTAGCTATAGTATGTGGAGCAGTTACTCAATGAATGCTAACATTTAGGGAACACTTACTATAGGTCAGGCACAAACATCTCACTTGGATTATGGATTATGGATTATTTTGTTGATTCCTCAATGAGATTAATATTATTCCCATTTTAGAGAAATCTAGAAAGGTGTAGGTAATTTTCCCAAGACCACACATCTAACAGTTTCCACATCAACAAAACAAGAGATGTTAGTAGCATATAGGTCGAAGTGTTGAACTGATTACACGAGATAAAACATATAATGTGTTTGTTTAGCTAACTGACACATAGGGAGTATTCAGTAAATGTTCTATTGTAATTGGTCTTGTCAATGTTACTAGGGGAGCATGATTAACTACATTAAGATCAAGAAACTTCAGCTGATCTTAAAAATCCAAACCAAACATAATACTGGAAAGGGCGAATTGACATATTGGTGCTCTAAAATAGAGACCATTAGATTAGCCAGAGAAAAAGTTCACAACCTTTTTTTTGGATGAATAACTAAAATGCTCTTTACTTGGGGCACCTGGATGGCTCAGTCGGTTGAGCGGCTGACTCTTGGTTTCAGCTCCTGTCACAATTTCAGAGTCACAGGATTGAGTCCCATACTGTGCTCTGTAATCAGCCAGGGTCTGTTGGAGATTCTCTTCCTCTCCCTCTCCCTCTGCCCCTCCTATGTGTGCTCATAGTCTCTCTCTAAAATGAATAAATAAATCTTAAAAAAAAATATTCTTGAATCCTTGCAATTGACACAGGAGAATGTTAAGAAGCAAAGGGTATTGATAGGCTCTGGTGGGAGACATCTAGGAGCAGTTGTGAAACAAAGGTAATAACTAGGAGAATTCCAATGGTACACTGTTGAAAAGTTGAATTTGGGAGAGGGGCATACCTACCTACGACTCTTGCTGTTCTGGAATTACTCCATTGGGGTCAGTATTTTAAAGCTATGAGATATGGGGAGGCTTATATTATGACTCAATATTTGAAATGCTAGCAAGTCATAGATTATTTGAAGGATTGGGGAAATGGTAGTGGCTTCTAGATTGTAGTCTACTACAGCAGGGCCTCGTTAACATAGATTAATAGAAGACATGTCACAAAAGTTTGCCTAGTCAGTGAAGTAAGGTAGGCAGGTCTGGGTCACTGCTGGGAATTAAAAACCCCAGTAGGAGTGGAGCTGGGAGCAGACTTCAGAAGCTAAAGAGTCCTCTGAGGTTGTAAAAGAAAAAAGCAAGAGGGGGTAAAAGAGGCCAAAAGGGATATCAAAGACAAATTGTGCTTAGTTCATATTTTTTCTTCATTCCAGCCCCAGTTTTAACACTGTTCATAAAAGAACAATGATTCCATCCTAATCCCAGTTGATTAATTGATATGAATACTTTAAGTGCCAGGCATCGTGAATCTGATGGGAATTTTAGACCAGGTAGGAGAGGACGAGGGTCATTGCAGGCCAATGAATAAGCTGTTTTGAGGTCTGCAGGGCCATTTAAATTGCACTCTATAATTGTTGCCTAGTCATTTAACCTCTGGGCCTCAGTTACTTCATCTATAAAATGAAGATGTTGAACTATATGATCCCTGGGGAACTTTGCGGCATTAACATGTTATGAGTTTCTTTGGCTTACTTTTAAAGAGGGTGTATGAACCTCTTTGGTTAATAAAGAATCAAGAATAGAAGCTCATATCTCATAAGGATGCATGCAGATAGACATGTGCATGTATACATACTTAACCACATGTACACATATATAGCATTATGAGGATTATCATGAAAAAAATTTTAATAAAATTGGAGTGAGTGGCTTAAGATTGAAGAAATATCCAACTTAAAAAGTATTTCTGTCTTTGCAGCATGAAAGAACTTATAATACCACAGATGCTTTTGCAAAGAGAATCTTCTGGCCAAAGTTTAGGAGGATGTAGCAATTCATGTAAGTAAAGTTCAAACTTTAGTTACTCAAAAACTAATAGCGTCCTTTGCTCTGTTTCCCTGTGTCCTTAAGGCTATAACAAATCATCCCCTAGTTTCTTGTCCATAGTTTGAAAATGGTTTTATCCTAAGAATTTTTCATTTTGTTAAGTATTTATCTCAGAAAGATTAAAGCCAAGCTTCTCTAAACTCACCCTTAGGAAGTGTCTTAATTTAGCCTTCCAAATTACTCAACTACTGCCAATGTTATTTTGACAACTTCTTATTCAAGAAGCCTCATGAATTTAAAAGTTTTATGTATAGCCAGCAGACTTATTCCTCATGAGATTTGGGATCTAAGGCAGTGTGACTCCGTTCTTTCTTATTAGTGGAAGTGACAAGACTTACTGGAAACTGAAACAATGGGGTCAAGCACTGAATAAAGTAAAAGGGAAAAGGCAAGGCTGGGAGGCTCTCAACGTAAACTAACTAAAACATTCGTGATGTCCTATAAAGAGATGGCGGTAGTTGAGGTTTCTGAGTAACGAATGCTACTTAAGAGAAACTGCTGATGATCATAAAAAGTTACTAGCAAAGACAGGAGAGCCAAGAAAGAGAAGATAAGGTTAAGAAATAAGGTCTTCCTCTTGTCTTGTGCAAATGGAAGGCCTCAATGCTTTTCAATAGGATTTGTATAAGCTGCTTGTGGTTATCAGTGGAATACACAAGAGAGATCAAATTTCAAAGAACAATTTGAAATTTTTGGTTATTTCTGCAGATCCAGTAGTAAAGACACTGAAAAGTAACCAAAAGTTTAAGACATTTCCTATTCTTATAAAATGTTTTCACTTATTCATTAATTATTTTTATATTAATAAGCACATAATTTGAATATCCTTCATATTCCAATCACTGGATGAAATACAGGGGAAAAAAATGGCCCTTGCCCTTAAGATGTTTAAAATCTATTTGGAAGTAAAATATAATGCTTTTGTTTTGATTAATTCTCCATCTTACTCTAATAAACTAATTCATGTGAAGCTTGAAAAATCAAGTAAAATTTTTTCTTTCAAATGCTTAAAGGGGGTTGAGAATAGCATTTACTTTGTGTAAAAACTGGCTGAAAGATAATGCAGCCTGTTTTATTAGGCTATTAGAGCCAAATTTATTCATCTTCAATATGCTGTAATTTTATTCAGAACCTATTTTTATTCTGCTAGATTCTTCAATCCTAAAATTCACATGACCCAAGGGAAAAATGTCCTGGAACGTATCATCTGTTCCACTCAGTACTTAGACTGCTGAAGTTCCAACAGCTGGAACATATTCCTGCTTTGCATGATCTCCCTTTATCCCCATGGAGCCCTTTAGACTTGTTCTTACTCCCCTGCTGTCCTTGGGGCGGAAACTTCTAACATCTGGCAGCTGGGACTACACATAAGTTAGATATAGATGCTTTTCTCTGTTGTTTAGTGTCGGTATTTCAGTTTTCTAGTTCAGTTTGAGTATGTAAAGGATAATAGTGAAGGTGTGTGTGTTTTCAGGCAAGTGGGAGTTCTGGTAAAGTGAATAAGGTGGTATGGGACTAGAAACTATGTAATATTAGATCCTTTGATGAAGATGCTAAGGTTATTTCTATGGGAGAGGAGAAAATTCTAGGAAAACATAAAGCTGTCCTCAAAAACCCGAGAGTTGGCATTTGGGTTAAAAAAGGTTATGGTGGTTCTTGGAGTCCTACTAACTTCTAAAGAGTGGAGAGTAGTGGGAGCAGCTTTTAGCTCAGCTTCCAAAAAAGATAGAAGTTTCCTATCTCTACTGAAGCAGAAGCTGAATGACTGCTTGTGGTTTTATAGAGGTGAAGTAAGCAGGATTAGGCAAGGAGATGGGACTTGGATTGGATTTGGGATAAGGATGGCAAATTGGTTCAATTCCCATGCTAAGTGTGATCAACTGGTAAGGGCTGCCTGGAGTCCCATGGGCCTCTGGGACTATCCCAGCTCATGAGGAATAAGTGCCATGATTGATGAGAATAGATTTGCATGCCATGCATTTTCTCCCTCTGGGATGTTCCTTCAATATTCTTTCCACTTAGATTCTGTGATGCAATGGTGGTACCGCTTGGTGCTATTAGCCCAATTAGCCCACCCCACTCTCTAGATTCAAAAGGCAACTTCGAATCTACACTACTTGTCTAATATTTCTTGTATTTTGTTAGCTTTGTGTGGTTAAGTGTGTAACTGGGTTGACCTGATTTGGTTGAAAGATTATAGGAATTTTACTTCTTGCTATAATAAAACGACAAGGAAGCATAGTGGTATACTGGAACATATTTGCTTCCACCCTCACCATTTCACTGAGACTGCATCTACTGTGATGCCATTAATCATCTCTGTGTTTCCAAAGGCAGTGAACACTTGACAGCTTCTTGAAATATTTTTGTCTCTTGGCTCTCACCATACTATTTCCTTCTGCTTTCACTTCACTGACTGCTTCTTCTTAGTATCCTTTACCAAGGACCAGAGTAAAATCCTCTTCAAGAGATGCTTAAAATATGCCTACTCTCTCATCTGTCCATTCCTGCAGATTTAAATCCTATTCTTATATTGATAATTCCAAAATTTCTGAACATAGCAAGAACTTTAATTTTCACTCTTTTATCTAACTACTTGCCTGAAATTACCTGTTAGATGGCTCATAGGCATATCGAACTTACTATTCAATATGGACTCCTCATCCACCCCCTGTCCCGTTTTCCTCCCCCCACCCCTTAACCATTCCGTAACATAATTAGCCACCCAGTTGCTCATCCAGGAAATCTAAGGATTAGTCTTGATTCTTTCTCTTCTCCCATCTCCTACCCCTCATTCGATCTATCATAAATATGTCCAAACTACATTTTGAATGTGTCACTTCCTTTCATCAGCACTACTACCACCCTGGAACAGACTACCAGTGTCTCTCACATGGACTATTGCAGTAACCTAATACTTGCCCCACTGAAATTAAGCATTCACACAATAACAAGAGTAATCCTTCATTCATTCAACATTAATTCAACAAACATTTAATTGACTATGTGGAGGGCTTATCCTAGATAGGGCTGATCAAGGCTCTTGGGAGTCATCAGGGAACAAAGCAAAGGTTTTTGATTTTGAGTAGCTTATGTTCTAGGGGGAGAAGATACACAGAAAACAATAAATATAATATATAAATGAATAATATAATAAGCTAGATGATGTAAATGATGTGGAAAAACTGAAAGTAAAGCAAATTAAGGGTGCTAGGGAGTGCTGGAAAGTGATGTTACAGATTACAATATATAAAAGGAGGTCAGAGTAGGTATCATGGAGAAGATGATCTTTTTATAAGAGAGTTAGCCAAGTGAACATCAGGGAGAAGAATGTTTCAGAACAACTAGAGTAAATGTCTTTCAGATGAGAATGTATCTGGTGTGTTTGAGAAACATCAAGAAAGCCTGTATGGCTATAAAAGAGTGAGTGTGTGAGGAGGAGTATGAGAAGAGGTCAGAGTTAACATGAGAGAGACCACATAGAGCCCTGTAGGACATTGTAAGAATTTTGACTTTAACTCTACTTGAAAAGAGGAATCCTTGGATAGCTTTGAGTAAAGGAGTGATATATAGTATGACTTACATTTTAAAAGGATCACTTTGACTGCTGTTCAATAAATACTAGAGGTAAGAGTATAATGGGGAGACCAATTAGGAGGCTATTACAGTAATCTAGGTGAGAGTTGATGGAGATTTATTAGACTAGGATGGTAATGGGAGAGGTGGTGCAAATTGAGTAGATTTTGGATATATTTTGTAGGTAAACCCAACAAGATTTATTGATGAATTTGTTGTGGGATATGAAAGAGAAGTGTTAGGGATGACTGCAAGGTTATAGGACCGAGTGATTTGAAACACTGGAGTTGTCATTAAATGAGATGGAAAAAATTGAGGAAAGATAGGTTTCAATGGGACAATCAAGAGTTTTAGTCTTGGTCATGAAAAGTTTAATACATTTATTAAACATCAGAGTAGAGATGTAGAATAGGCAATGGGATAATATAAGCCTGAAGTTCTGGAAGAACACTGAGCTGGATGTTGTCAACATATAGATGGCTTTTAAAGCCAGGAGTCTGGATGAGATCATCAAGGGAGCCCTGGATTTATTCCAACATTAAGAAGCCAGAGAGAAGAGGAGAAGCCAGCAAAAGAGACTAAGAAGGAGGGAGCAGCGTAGCTGGAGTACAAAGAAAAGATGTGGAGCTTTAAAAACCAAGCAATAAAAGGGCATCAACAAGGAGCAAGTCATCAACTAATGGATTGAGGAAGATGAAGACTGGGTTTAGCAATAGAGTTAAGGAGTTAAAGAAATCTTGACAGTATTGGGCGCCTGGGAGGCTCAGTCATTAAGCGTCTGCCTTCGGCTCAGGGTGTGATCCTGGAATCCTGGGATCGAGCCCCACATCAGGCTCCTCCCCTGGGAGCCTGCTTCTTCCCTTCCCACTCCCCCTCTTGTGTTCCCTCTCTCTCTGGCTGTCTCTCTCTCTGTCAAATGAATAAATAAAATCTTAAAAAAAAAAAAAGAAATCTTGACAGTAGCAGGTTTGTTTTAGGGCTGAGAGAAAAGACAGGTGTGGGTTTAAGAGAGAAAGGAATGCCTCCTATGAAGTATTCTTGTCCAAAAAAAAAAAAAATCAGAATTAGATATACCTTCTGGACCTATTAGATTTTAGGAAATGCAGGCAAGACAGAAACAACATAGACAAAATCCAGACTACATGAGCTTAGAACAAAGGGGCTGATTTCTTCAACAAATACATTACCATTAGGATGGGAGGGAAGGTGAGAGGTAAAGAAGTGGAATCATGTAGATTAAAACAGATTTAAGAATATGGTGACTACACATTTCAGTTTATCTGTGATTATCCTGCTTATTATTTGGCATTATTACTAATAGTGATTCCTTATGGTCTTAGATGTGTCCCAGTTTGGACAATAAATTATAAGGTCACCCTACTTAAGATACATAGAGCAAATGCAAGTATAGACTTCATTTTAATCAAACAACAGTGTGTAAAGAAATATTTATGAGATAATTTGGAAAGTTGCAATAGCAATAATCTATTTGATGATATCAGGGAATTATAGTCAATGTTTTAACATAAAATTATGTTGTGTTTATGTTTTTAAAAAAGAGGCCTATTTTCAGATATTTATAGATGAAATGATATACCAGGGATTGGCTTCAAAATAATCCTGTGGGGGAGGGAGGGTAATATTTATTAACACTGATGAAACTAGAACTATGAAGCATTAAGTTTATAATTGTTGAAGCTGGGTAATGAGTATATGGATATTTATTACACTATTCTCCTTTATTTTGGATTTGTTTGATATTTTTCATAATAAAAAGTTTTAAAAAAGATATATAGGGAGAATGAGAATGGGGGAAATAGAAATAGTGATTAGACATCGCTTTTGAGGGGTTTCCTGAATCATAAACATAGTATATCTCCTCTTTTGTTTAGGTTTTCTTTAATTTCTCTTAGCAATGTTTATACAAGTGTAAACATCTTGCGGCTTCATCCTTAAGTATTATTCATATATTTTGTACTATTGTAAATGGTATTGATTTTTAACTTCATTCTATACCTAAAAACACAACTATATTGTATATTGATCATGTATTCTGGAACTTCATTGAACTCACTAATTAGTTATATAGTAGGTGTGTTGGTAGTTTGCATACAATTATTTATATAGACAGTTTTTTCTTTATTTCCAATCTAGATGTCTTTTATTCATTTTTCATGCGTTTTGCACTGGTTAGAACCTCCAGTAAAATGTTCAGTGGAAGTGGTGAGAGTAAACATTTTTGCTTTGTTCTTATTCTTAAGTAGATAATTTTGTTTTTCACCATTAAGAATGATATTCTCTGCTGTTTTAAGTAGGTGTACTTTATTAGGTTGAGGAAGTTCCTTTCTATTTATACTTTACTGAGTGTTTTCTACATCTTGTCTGCATCAATTGATATTATCATACATGTCTTTTCTCTTTTTTAGTCTGTTAATATAGTAAATTACATTGATTTTTGAATGTTAAACCAACTTTGCATTATTGAGTTAAATACAGATTGTCAAATGATATATTTTCTCTTTTTATGAATTTTATATGTTTGGTTTGATAAAGTTTTATTTCAGATGTTTGCATCTGTATTTTGGGGGAAAATGTAATTGGTCTATAGTTTTATTTTCCTGCAGTTTTCTTTGGTTGTGTATCCGGGTAATACTGGCCCTATAAAATGAATTGCGAAGTATTACCTCCTCTTCAAATTCTGAAAGACTTTGTGCAGAACTGGTACTATTTCTTCTTTTAAATATTTGGTAGAATTTAACAGTGAAGTCATTTAGACATGGAAAGTTTTTTGTTTCTATTTTTTTGAGGAGATTTTAACTAAAACTCCAGTATATCTAATAGATATCAGGGTATTCAGATTATCTGCTTTTTCTTGAGTGAGCTTTGGTAGTTTGTGTCTTTCAAGGAATTTGTCCATTTCATCTCAGTTGTCAAATTTATTGGAATAAAGTTGTTCAAAGTATTGTCCCTTTCCCTTTCTTTCTTTTCTTTTTTTTTAAGATTATTTATTTATTTATTTATTTATTTGACAGAGAGAAAGCCAACGAGAGAGGGAACACAAAGAGGGGGAGTGGGAGAGGAAGAAGCAGTATCCCAGTGGAGCAGGGAACCCGATGAGGGGCTCGATGAGGGGCTTGATTCCAGGACCCTGGGATCACACCCTGAGCTGAAGGCAGATGCTTAAAGACTGAGCCACCCAGGCGCCCCTCCCTTTCCCTTTCTAATATTTGTAGAATTGCTTTCTCATTCATTGATTTTCTCCTCTGATCTTTAGTATTTCTTTTTTTCTGCTTGCTTTGCATTCAGTTTTCTTTTTTTTTATGAGATTCTTAATGTGAAAAATGAGATCATTAATTTGAGACTTTTCTTCTTTCCCCATGTAAGAATTTAGTGCTCTAAATTTTCCTTTAATAACTCCTTTAGCTGCATTCTGTAATTTTGGCATAGTTTTATTTTCATTCAGTGTGAAATATTTTCTAATTTCTCTTTTGCTTCTTTGGTCCATAGATAATTTAGAAATGTAGTATTTTATTTCTAAATATTAGGGAATTTTCCAGATATCTTTCTGTTATTGGTTTCTAATTTAATTTTATTGTGCCCAGAGAATAAACTTTATATGTCTTGAATCCTTTTAAATTCATTGAGACTAACTTTATAACTTAGAATATGGTTTGTCTTGGTAAATGTTTAGGTATACTTGAAAAGAATGTGTATTCCACTGTTATTGAGAGGGATGTTATATAAATGTTAGCATATAAAAGTTGATTGATAGCATAATTCAAATCCTAAAAATCATTATTGATGTTCTGATCGCTTGTTCTATCTATTGAGAGAGGGGGTTGAAATTTCTGAGTGTAATTGTGAATTTTCTTTTTCTCCTTGCAGTACCATTAGATTTTGCTAAATGCATTTTTTAGCAAGTACGTAAATGTTTTCTTCTTTATTAACTGACCTCTTTATCATTTTGTTGTTTATTATTATGTGAAGAATCTTGTTCTTATTATATTTTTTAAATGATTATTGTTGGTTTGCTATAAAATGATATATAATATATTCTCTACATATTTATATACAAGTATGTGTGCACATATGCATTATATATGTACAAATATATAGTGTATATGTGTATATGTACATATGTATATATATACAAATGTGTGTTTATATAGAGAGACTTATTCGTAGCCACTTTTCATAACTTTCTTATTCTAAGGTTTTTGATGATTTTCTGGAATTTCTGGATATGTGATCATATTTTTCTGCAATTAATTATACTCTTGGTACTTTCTTTCAATTTCTTAATGTGCTTTTCAGAACTTCCAGAACACTTTTGTTTGTTTAGGACTTTAATGAGACTGACTTTAATATTTCAGCATTAAGTGTGATTTTGGCTGCAGAGTAGAGATACATAATCTTTATGATACTAGGAAAGGATACTTGTAGTGCTAATTTTTGTGTATAGATTTTGTTTTTTAATTCATTGTACAGCATGCCATCAACTGACTGCAGAAGACTTTTTTCTATAGGCTACAGGCTTTAATCCAGTTTTTCCACAGAGTCTCTCCTGAGGCACCAAGTTCCTTTTAAAGTCCTTGAGCTCAGTGTATATATTTGCACACTGGCAAAGAAATAATTGAAAACCACATGTTAGCAATGCCAGATATTCACCTAGAAGCGCCTGTTAATTTCAAGGCAACTTAGGGTTGTAGGTAAAAGCTGCTTTTACCACAAACTGAGGTCCTTCCAGTTGAAACCTGTATTTTAACCTAGTCAGAGATATATGCTTTTGGTGCTTCATTCACTAAAAAAAAACATCTCAGTGACAGAGCTGAATACTGTTGCATTTGAATAAGTAACTACCCTTAAAATGTGTTTGCACTGGAGAGGTTTAGTCTTATGGGGATTTCCTGAATCAGAATACACAGGGTGGGGCAGCTTTTAGTAAAGGACGAGTAAAAGTACAAGTCATAGACATAGGTTTTTACTGTGTGCGTCCACATGATGGATTTTGAACAACCTGTATTTCCTTATTTTTTGTTTTGATCAATTCATTTCGATGTTTTCTTCTCTGAAACTGGCTCCTTCTTGTCTAAATCACAGTGTTTATTATATTAATTATTTCAAGGAAATTTCAAAGCATAAACTTTTTATGGTATATGAAAAAATGCCAGAACATTCTTACATTCATTAAAGGAAACAATTTTTCATCCTTTACCACTTAAATTGCAAAAGTTGTACCAATACTGGATCTACTTTTATTTTTTTCTTATTTTTATTTTTTAAGCTGATAAATTGGAAGTTTAATCAAAATTAAAACTTTGCCGTTCAAGACACAGTTAAGAAGGTGAAAACTCAGTTTACAGCCCATGGAAAAATATTTGCAAGATATATATCTGATAAATGACTATCATTTATAGTTTTTATAACAATAGTAAGAAAAATAACAGAATTCAAAGTGCCATGGATCTACTTTTACGGTTGTCTCATTCATTCATCAAATATTGCTTTATTTAGTATTTATTAGTATCAGGTACTATTATTGGTAGTAGGAATTTGAAGATGAATAAGTCATAATCCATGCCTTCAAGGTGCTAATAGTCTGAAAAGGGTAATGTTTAAACAAAATAATTCAGGTCAGTGTGGTAAATATTATGACCAGGCACTTTGGGAGTAAAGAAAATGGTCATCTAAATCAGACTGAAGTTTAAGGAAATTCACTGACAGTGGCAGTGAATATTTATCCTCCTGTTCTTCCATTATAATAGAATTTGCACTTATGTACGTGTATACTCAGCTATAGTTTACATTTCAGCCGTATGACTAAGTTCTAGCCAAAGAAAAATGAAGGGAAATGATTTGTGCCACTTCTGGGTCACAGCCTCCTTCCTTCCCTCTCACCATGTGACTTCCTAAAATGTGAGTGCTGTGAGGAGCCATTAGGAACCATACGGAAGAGAGCAAAATCCCAGAGATAATGGAACAATAAAGATATTGGGTTCCTGACAACCTTATAAATTATAAAGTAAGATCTTCCTCATCTACACTACTAATACAATGGAGAAATAAATGTTTACTTTGTTTAAATTACTGTTAATTTGAGCCTCTATTATCACAGCTTTATCTAGATCCAAACTAATATGGTGAGCTTTCCCCAGTCTTCACTCTTTTGGACCTTTCAGTATACTTTGACCATATCCTCATTTTTAAAAGCTTCTTTATCGATGTCTTTGTTCTGATTGTCTTAATGCCTCTCAAATATTTCATCAGTCTCCTGTAAGACTTTTTTTTCCGGTTTCTGCTGCTAATGTGGAAGTTCCCCATGACTTTGTTCTTTTTTCCTTCACCCTTGTCTATCTCTACTCTTTTCTTCCCCCTTAGAATTCCATGGATTTAAATACCCCCCTTCAAAACTGATTCCTAAAACTCTGTTGCTCTCCTAAAGTCCTGGCCTGTCCTATGGGCTTCAGATTGAGGTTTCCAATAGACTGCAATAAACTTTCACTTGGATATCTTGCTGCTGGTTTATATTCAGTAGGTTTAAATTTAAACTCATGTTCCTCTCTAACCAAACATCCTTCCGGAGTTTGCTATTTATGTTAATGACATCATTATACTCCCATTTATGTTTAACCTTAACATTGTCTTAGTTTCTTCTCTCTTACCTGTCAATTGAAATTTAAGATGGTAGACAGCCTATGAACAGACCTTTCTCTAAAAAAGACATGCAAATGGCTAACAGACATGTGAAAGCATGCTCAACATCACTCAGCATCAGGGAAATACAAATCAAAACCACAATGAGATACCACCTCACACCCGTCAGAATGGCTTAAATCAACAACACATGAAACAACAGGTGTTGGTGAGGATGTGGAGAAAAAGGAACCATTGTGCACTGTTGGTGGGAATGCAAACTGGGGCAGCCACTGTGGAAAACAGTATGGAGTTTCCTCAAAAAGTTAAAAACAGAACTACCCTGCAACCCAGCAATTGCACTAGTAGGTATTTATCTAGAGGATACAAACATAGTAATTCAAAGGGGCACATGCACCCCGGTGTTTATAGCAGTAATATCCACAGTAGCCAAAATATGGAAAGAGCCCAGGTGTCCATCAACAGATGAATGGATAAAGAAGATGTGATATGTGTATACACACACACACACACACACACACACACACACACACACGGGAATATTACTCAGCCATCAAAAAGAATGAAATCTTGCCATTTTCAATGCCATGGATAGAACTAGAGGATATTATGCTAAGTGAAATAAGTCAGTCAAAGAAAGACAAATACCATATGATTTCACTCAGGTGTGGAATTTAAGAAATGAAACAGATGAACATAGGGGAGGGGAAGGAAAAATAAAATAAGATGAAAACAGAGAGGGAGGAAAATCATAAGAGACTCTTAACTGTAGGAAACAAACTGAGGGTTGCTGGAGGGGAGGTGGGTGGGGGGATGGGGTTAACTGGGTGAATGGTCATTAAGGAGAGCATTTGATGTTGTCGGTATGGGTGTTATATGCAACTGATGAATCACTAAATTCTTCCGCTGAAACTAATAAAACAGTATATGTTAACTAAATTGAATTTAAATAAAAAATAAATAAATGGTAGACTGCCTGAATCACTTTTGTAGTCCTGGCCTCCCACAGTTCTCTCCATAAGGTGGAGATGATAATTTCAGTATCTAGAACACCTTTAATTCCCACTTGCCAAAGCCTAATCAAAATAGCTGTTTTCAGGCGTCTGTGGAAACCCAAGTCTAGGTAACTCAGAAAGAATTCTCTTGACAACTCAATTAAATTCCTTTATACAGTTTATGAGTCCATGGCTCTGACTCCTCTTTTTCCATATTACTGCTAATTCCTTGTTTTTGCATCTTTCTTCACATATTCCTGGCTTTCTAATATTCATGTACACATACTCCCCTAAGTATTTGCCTCTTCTTCATTTGGAGATTATCATTTACCCCCTTTTATTTGTCTGTAAACATATTACCACTTTTCTTCCCAGTTACTGCCTTTCTCAAATATAATTATTACCAAATGGTTGGATATCACTACTCTGAACAATTCAAGGGCTTAGTATGGGTATTGTTGGTAATTTACTAAGCTTGGAGCTTTTTAAGCATCTTACCTCAAATGTGCAAATTTGGGTTCAACTTTTAAGGTGGAACTTGTAGTCAGTCCTACTACATATTAGCTTGTTCTATTTTTCCTGGTGTCCTAACACTGGTGTCTTCTCTATACTCTCATATTCCATTCTATATACTAACATTAAGGTCCAACAGATCTTATGTCAAAATGATTCCCACCTCTTTATAAGTACTCACATTGTCACCATCTTGGTTTAGGCTCTCATAACCTCATGTCTTAACTCTTTGCATTGTCCCTTGGTCCTCATATTTCCACTTATATCAGTCCATCCCACAGCTTAATCTTGCTAGCTACTGCCTTCATGTCACTTCGTGTTCAAAAACCTCAAATGGTTTCCATTTTCTTATGTTAATGTGCAACCAAAGCTCTTTTTTTTTAGCTTTTTGTTCATACCCTCTTATGTGACTTATCATCATCTCTAAGATCACTTCTTACTCCCAAATACTTAGAAATGCCTATGTCCTTTTCATTCTAGTCAAAGCCTATTTTTAAGACCTAACACACCTGTTAGGCTTTTTTAAACTATCATGACTCATAGCAGTTATCCTGAGTGAGATTTTCTGGTTATATAAGTTCTTCTCTAGCCAGGAAAATCTTGGTCTGCTCTTTATTTATTTATTTTTATTTTAAGTATAGCTGACATCAATGTTACATTAGTTTCAGGCATACGATGTACTGATTTGACAAGTTTATACATTATGCTATGCTCACCACAAGTGAAGCTACTATCTATCACCATACAGCTATCATTGACTATATACCCCATGCTGTGCCTTTTATTCCCATGACTTATTCATTTTATGACTGAAAGCCTGTATCTCTCACTCTCCTTTACCCATTTGCCCATCCCCACAAACCCCTCCCCTCTGGCAACCAGCAGTTTGTTCTCTGTATTTATAGGTCTGGTTCTGCTTTTTATTTGTTTATTTATTCATTTCTTTTAAGATTCCACACATGAGTGAAACTATGTGGTATTTGTTTTTCTCAGTCTGACTTAATTTCATTTAGCATAATATCCTTTAGGTCTTTTCATTTCACAAATGGCATGAGCTCATCCTTTTTCATGGCTGTATAATATTCCACTGTGTTTGTCTTCCTTATCCATTTGTCTGTTGATGGATGTTTAGGTTGCTTCCATAGCTTGGCTATTGTAAATAATGCTGCAATGAACATAGGGGTGCATATATCTTTTCAAATTAGTGTTTTCATTTTCTTTGGGTAAATACTCAGTAGTGGAATTATTGACTCATGTGGTATTTCGATTTTTAATTTTTTGAAGAACACCATACTGTTTTTCACATTGGCTGTACCAATTTACATTCTCACCAACAGAGCTCAAGGGTTCCTTTTGCTCCACTTTCTCACCAACACTCATTTTTTTCTCGTCTTTTTGATTTTAGCTATTCTGACAAGTATAAGATGGGATCTCATTGTGATTTTGATTTCCATTTCCTTGATGATTTGTGATATTGAGCCTCTTTTCCTGTGCCTGTTTGACATCTGTATGGCTTCTTTGGAAAAATGTCTATTCAGGTCCTCTGCCCATTTATAATTGTATCAAAAAAGAATAGAATACCTAGGAATAAACTTAACCAAAGAAATGAAAGACTTGTACTCTGAAAACTATAAAACATTGATGAAAGAAGTTGAAAATGACACAAATGAATGGCAAGATATTCCATGCTCATGATTTGAAAGAATTAATATTGTTAAAATATCCATACTACCCAAAGCAGTCTACAGATTCAGTGTGATCCTTATCAAAATACCAATATTACTAGTATTTCCCACAAAACTAGGCAAATAATTCTAAAATTTGTATGGAACTACATAAAGACCCCAAATAGCCAAATCAAATTAGAGAAATAAAAACAAAGCTGGAGGTATCACAATTCCAGATTTCAATATATACTATAAAGCTGTAGTAATCAAACAGTATGATATCGGCACAAAAATAGATATAGATCAATGGAACAGAATAGAGATCCCAGAAATAAACCCATGTTTATACAGTCAATTAATCTATGAGAAAGGAGGCAAGAATATATAATGAGAAAAAGACAGTCTCTTCAATAAGTGGTACTGGAAAAACTGGTAGAAGAACTATATGCAAAAGAATGAAACTGGACCACTTTCTCACACCATACAAAAAAATAAACTCATAATGGATTAAAGACCTAAATGTGAGGCCTAACACCCAAAAATCCTAGAAGAGAGCACAGACAGTAATTTCTCTGCCATTGGCCATAGCAGCATTTTTCTAGATATGTTTTCTAAAACAAGGGAAACAAAACCAAAAATAAACTTTCAAGACTGCATCAAAATAAAAAGCTTTTGCACAGCAAAATCATCAATAAAACAGAAAGGCAACCTATGGAATGGGAGAAGATACTTGTAAACCCAGCGTTAATAACTCCTATTCTTAAGGCACATTCTTTTCCCTGCTCAGAAACCTATATATGTTACTCCATCATTACTCTAGTGTTGTGGAATAGTTTGGGTCTGGCTAACTTGATGATAATCTGATATTTTTTTTCACAATTTATAGGAATTTTTCTCTTGAAAGTTTGAAAATTCCGAAAGAATTGGCCTACATATTTATTCTTTTCAGTTTATCATAAACATGATGTATATTTTGAATTTTTAGATCAAAATTTTTTTTAGAGCAAGAAGTTGCCTTGCATGTTGTCCAGATGTGAATCAGCTACGATGGGAAGTCTCCATCCTTGCCTCACATTAACTTTGAGGCATAATGAACTATACCACTAAGCAATGGTGGAGAATATAAATTTTATCAAATTTTTAATGGGGATATGGAGGAAATGGTTATATTATGGAAGGTACATCATTTATTTATATTTTAAAGATTTATTTATTTAGAGAGAGTGAGGGGGTGCAGAGGGCAAGGGAGGGCAGAGGGAGAGGGAGAGAATCTCAAACAGTCTCCCCGCTAAGCACAGAGCCCAGTGCTGAGGCTCCATCCCATGACCCTGAGATCATGACCAAGAGTCAGAGGCTTAACCAACTGAGGCACCCAGGCACCCCTGGAAAGTACATCATTTAACTTCCCAAATACCCATTTTTTTATTTTTTATTTTTTATTTTTTCCCTTTCTCACTTCTCAGCTACCTCATGTTCCTTATGCTGTAGCTTTTGCTTCCTCCAACATGTTCTCTAATCCCTATGCTTTTCTCTGTCCCTTTTCTTGAATACAGGACTTTCACTTTCTGTGGGATTATTTACTATTCAACGACATAACCCTTCTTAAAAGTCATCAGAGGATTATAAATAACAATTTTTCCTGAAACATAATTTTTTTTAATATTTGAAAGTTTTCCACCATTATTTGAATATTGCTCTGTTTCTTCTGCTCTGTTGTCTTTTTAAGTAATTGTTGAAGGGGAGGTGGTTAAGGGGATGGGCTAAGTGGGTGATGTGCATTAAGGAGGGAACTTATGATGAGCACTGGGTGTTATATGTAAGTGATGAATCACTAAATTATACTTCTGAAACCAATATTACTCTATATGTTAACTAACTAGAATTTAAATAAAAAATTGAAAAAAATTGTTGATATTTGTAGGTTGATTTCCTAGTTCTGGCATTTGTCTTTTCTCTATTTGTCTTTATCTCTTTTCCTTTGAGACAGGAAAATTTCTTGAATTTAATCTTAAATTTAATTTTAAGTTTTGTAATGCTTAATGTGTTATTCATGATCTTTGCTCATAATTATTAATTTATTCACCGAGTGTCTCTATTATGTTTGGGTTCATCATCAATATGCACAGGAAATTTCAGGGCTTCAAAGTATCACTACAGTGTCTCAGTTTTGTTAGTCAAAGACTTCAGAATGAAGCCTTGAGTTGGGGGATGTTTAGGGTAAAGGAATATCTTTTAGGATTCCTTTGACTTTTGTCTTGCACATGTTACATCTCTCAATGAAAAGTTTTGTGTGTTATCCCTCAATGCCTTCCTCAACCAGGCTATTGGTATGCATCTAGTAGAAATTCTTACAATTTTCAGGAATGTGGATAACTTTGACCTTTGTTTCATAAAGTTGATACACAATTTGTATATTCCATTATGCGTTTCAGTAGGAACTTGGCACGGAAAAGGCAATCCCTTAATAACTCTGCCATTAATCCTTGAATATTGAAGTTCTTTGGCTTATTTATGCAGTGCAAAGTATCCATGTCACCTGTTATGGCAAAATAATGGTAAACAACATTTTATTTATTATTAATATGAACTCAGTATTCTAACCTCTTAAGAAACTAAATCTGCTGAGTAATTATTGTCAGAACAAAGCAAGAAAGCTTTAACTATAGTAAAACTGAAATCATTGATTTTTGTCACACATTTTCTCATATCTATATGGACAATCCAAAGGGATTCCAACCAGAAGGCCCTTTTCTTTAGCTACTTGAGAATACTTTTCTTCCTAACTTATCCTTGTGGGCCCATCAGAATGTAGTTCAATTTAAAAGTAGGCCATAAAGAAGGTTTTTATTTTTTTTAATGGGTAGGGTAGATAACAACTAAACATCTAACAACTAAATAAAAACTAGTGAATGCTTTTTTTTGCAAGTAACGGAAAACACAACTTAACATAGCTTATTAAATAAGGAAATTTACCAGTTCATGAAACTAAAAAGTCTAGTTGTTTGATTTGATGGAATGGTTTGACCCAGAGGCCAATGATGTCATCAGGTCTCCAGATTCATTTCTCTGATTCTTTTGACCCTGTCCTCCTTGTGTCAATTTCACCCTCAGGCTGAGTTTCTTCATTACAGTAAAAATGACATCATGATTTTAAGTCTCACAATCACACATTACAGCTTTGAAAAGGATTTGAAACAAGCCCATTAGTCCCAACAATGAAAGAAAAATCCTGAGGTTCACTAATTAGAGTGAACCCATTCCTGAAAATCACTATAGCTGGGGAATGGATGGTGCTAACTGGCTAGCCTGAGTCGCATGAGTTGGAAGCGGCAAAATAAGCATTCTTGGAACTGCATGGATCACTAAATTGGTTATCCAGAGCTGTTGGGACAGGAAGATTGGATGCCCACTCCCCATTCCAAAATTGTTTCTTCTGTATATAGCACAAAACTTGAGGGGTTAAATCAGATACTTAAGATAGCTACCTAGGAAATTTCAAAAAAAATATTTTCTTAAGAATCTTGTTAGGGGTGCCTGGGTGGCTCAGTCAGTTAAGCATCTGCCTTTGGCTCAGGTCATGATCCCAGGGTCCTGGAATCGAGCCCTGTCTCGGGCACTCTGCTCAGCAGGGAGCCTGCTTCTCCCTCTTCCTCTGCTTGCCGCTATGCCTACTTGTGATCTCTCTTTCTCTCTCTCTGTCAAATAAGTAAATAAAATCTTAAAAAAAAAAAAAAGAACCTTGTTAATGCTTACTGTAATTACTTATAGCATTATTCATATTAAAGTTTGCCTACCATCAATTATGCCCATAAATTTCCACAGCTATGTGAGAACTCTGTTCCTGATACTTATTCTCTGAAATACCTAAAGGCCTATTTAGACCACAGGACAGAATATTGACACTTAAAGCACTAATAAGGGAATTCAGCCATGAATTTTCAAAACTAATTTGTGCTTGAAAGAAACTGGTTAGTGAACAAACTAATTATCTGTTCCTCTAGTTTGTCTAACTTCTCTGGCTATACTGAAGTTGGACCACCAGAAAGCAATATAGCTGAATGGTATTATCCAAACACTCTGGGGAAATAATTTCACGGAGTGAAGATTTAGGATCATGTGTGCTCTCAGTTTTATAGATGGCTACTTGGTTGACAAAAGTATACATTGATTTACCCAGTGTTTCTCATTAAACATAGATGCTACAAATTCTTCCTTAACATTAGTGCCATGGGAAATTTATTTCCGAAAAAATAACTGGTGTAGTTTCTTTTTTCAAACAATAAGAAAATTGGGAAGAAATTAACATTTCTAAAACTGCCATTATATATTTCAGTTTTTCCCTTTTCATTTTAGCTGCCAGGAAATCCAGAATAAATATTAGTGCTCCTAATTTCATAAATTAACTCCCCTCAAGTTGATACAGTAGCATCTATCACTCTCCTTTTAGCAAATTTCTCTGGTTTCTAATTGTGTATTTGTGGCTTTTCTCAAGTACTTTTTGAAAAATTAGGGGAACAGAAGTCTTGCATACATGTATAAATGACAGAGACTGTATTGCTTTTTGGTTGTTTAGTACTTTGAACTACTTTAAGAGGTTGTTGACAGATTTTAAGGTTCTCAATAGGTCTTCCCTCCATGCTGTTCTTTTGAAATCTATAGTCAGCAAAACATAGATTTGGGAATTGTACTTTATCAAATGAATTAGGTCGCAGCCTCACAAAGCATAGCAGCTACTTTTGTTACAGCTGTGGGGGGTGGGGAGAATCCTGCTGACGCTAAAAAACAGCACCTCTTGTTCACTGAAGTATTTGGATCTGGATTTGTCTGTGTTTCTTGCTTAAGATCTAATTGTTGAGAAAAGGTGAATGAGTCAAAATATTTCCTTGTTATTAAACTGCACATGATCTTTAAAAAGCTTTCCTGGTGACTTGTTTTTTGCTGGCAAAGAAACTAACAGATGCAGTTAATTTTTCACACAATTTAGTTTAGTAGATATTGAAGTGTGGAGCTTAAAAAAGGTGAGCTGTAGTGTCCAGCTGGAGAATGCCCAAGTCTTTGGAATGAACCTCAAAACTCCTTCACTGATTAGGCTGACATTCCTCTCTTACTACCATTTGTGCCAATTTTTCTCATGCTGCATTAGCATAAACAAACAAAACAAGCATAGGATAGTAATGATAATAATGATAATGACAGCAGGATAAGTACTACCCAGTGACATCTGTCTACTATCTTTTCCTTTCCTTTATCTAAAATAAGGGGAATTAACGTAAATAAATTTATGCATAATTTGAAGTTACACATAAATAGGTTTTCTATATTTAAAACTCATGTATTTATTATAGGCAAGGCAAAAGTCTTTTTTTTAACCACTTGTCTTATCTTCCTCCTTTGCTATAATAAATTACCAAAAATTTAGTGGCTTAAACATTACAAATTTATCTTCTAATTCTGGAGGACATCAGAAGTCTGAAATGGGTCTCACTGGGGTAAAACCAAGGTATTGGCAGGGCTATGCTCCTTTTGGAGGCTCTAGGGGAGAATCTATTTCCTTTCCTTTTCCAGCTTTTAGGGGCTGCCCTTATTCCTTGACTTGTAGTCCTTCCTCCATCTCCGAAGCAGCCTTGAGCCAAATCCTTCTCATGCTGCTGTCTCTCTGTTTTTTTTCTTTCTGCCTCCCTCCACCTGTAAAGACCTTTCTAAATACATTGGGCTGATGGTTAATTCAGGGTAATCTCCATATTTTAAGGTCAGTTATTAGCAATCTTAATTCAGTCTGTAATATTAATCCCCCTTTGCTATGTAACCTGTCATATTCACAGGTTCCAAGGATTAGGACATGAACATCTTTGGGGGACATTGTTTTGCCTACCTCACCGCAGCTCCTAACTCATTATTCAATATCCTCTCCCCAGAAGTAAACTCTTTTGGTTATTCCTTCTAGATCTTTTTCTTTGTATTTATCAAAATATATATGCATCCATATAGACATAGAGTTTTGGTTTTTTGGTATTTATCTGCAACTTGCATTGATTTCATAATATGTCTTAGAAAAGATATATTTGAATTCATACTTACTGATATATTTTTCATTTTAACTGTCACATAATGTTACATAGTATGAGGGTACCCAGTTTTATTATCTCTAATCTCCTATTGATAGACATTTGAGTAGTTTCCAATTTATCACAATCTGTGATGAGCAGTCGTGAGCACATCTTTTAGAGCATCTGTGTAATTCTCTAGTTGAGATAATGGAATTACCTCAGTGCAAGGTGTGTACCATTTTATATTTGAACAGACACTGAAGAGTGTCCTCCTTAGGGGCTCTACCAATTTATGCTCTCACCACTGTATAATATTACTCATTTTATGCATCTTCACCAATACTTAATAGCAAATTTAATTTTTTGCTATTTTGGTGAGTTGTTTTAATATGCATTTCAGTGATTACCATTGGGATTGAGATTTTTTTCTTTCATGTGCATTGCCATTTATGTTTTTTGTTCTGTGAACTCATTTCAGGGGGTCTCTTTGGTACTTATTGATTTAAAGTTCTTTATATACTCAGGATACTAAGACTGTTAAATATTGTAAATATTTACTTTTACTTTTTTGACTTTGTTTATGCTTTAAAAATATACAGTCATTTTGGGGCATCTGGGTGGCACAGTTGGTTAAGCCCCCAACTCTTGGTCTTGGCTCGGGTTGTAATCTCAGGGTCGTGAGATCCAGCTTCGTGTCAGGCTCTGTGCGCAGCATGGAGTCTGCTTAAGACTCTCTCTCCCTCTTCCTCTGCCTCTCTCCACCCCCCTCAAATAAATAAATAAATCTTAAATATATATAAATATGTATATATGTGCGTATGTGTATGTTACCATTTTATAACTTTTGGACTTTTTTTCTTGTGTATGGTGAAGAAGATCACCTACCCCATAATCATAAACATATTGTAGTTTTCTCTCAAATTTTCATATTTGGAGGAATATTATGAGGTTGGGAATTAACATAATTTGAGGTACCACCTTTATCACATTTTGTATTCTCTTATCTACATACATGTTCTGTTTCAGGATGCTCAGTTGTGGTCTGTTGACCTATTTGTTCCTGCACCAAGACCATATTATATTAGTTACTTTTAGAATTTGTCTTGATATCTAGCTTGTGTAAATAAATATCTCCCTTATTTGTATTAAAAATGATTATGGCTTTTCAGTTTATTATACATTAAAAAAAGTTTGTCAAAAACTTGATGAAAACTCTTACAGTATTTTGTTCAACAGCACTGAATTAATAAATTATTCCTGGGAGTATTGATATCTTTCTACTAAGGGACCTTACTGTCTGTGAATATGCTGTATTTCCGCCTAGCAGACTGATTTATATATTTCAGAAAAGTTTTCTTGTTTTCTCCATTAATGTCTTAATTTTCCTGTTGGGTTTCTTCCTAGGTATTTTATGGTTTCTCTGACTATTGTAAATAAGTTTGTCTTTGATTCTCTTGTATTTCCTATATTGACCATTACGTTGTCTACAGAAATTGACATTTTTGTCTCTAGTCTTTCCAATCCTTATAGCTCTTGTATTTCTTCACTTATTTATTTATTCACCTGCTCCAGATCTTATTGCATTAGTTGCAGCTTATATTACAGTGTTGAAGAACAGAATGGCTGTGTCATCCTGGCCTTACTCCTGGCTTTAATGGGATGTCTTTAAAGTTTCACTATAAAATGAATGTTTGCTGAAATTTCTGATGGTTATACTCTATATACCCTAAAATATGATTCAGATTTTGGATATTGAATTCTATCAACTTTTAATATAGTGTATTACTTGATCAATTCTGTAATGTTAAATTATCCTTGCATTTATAGGGTAAAACCTAGTTGCTTATTATTTGTGATTTTTTTACTGGCTGTTATGTTTGTTTTGTTAATATTTGATTTTAGAAGTTTGTGTCTACATTCGTGAGACTTGTCTTTCCCTGTGCTGTCTTCATCTAGTTTAGTAGCAGGATTATGCTTGTCTCAGAAATGAGTTGGGGAGCATCTTTTTCTATGATTTAAAGCAGTTTGTCTTTTTTTTTTTTTTTTTTAAGGTTTAATAGAACTCACCCTGTCTAGGCCTGAGTTTTGGGGGGAGTAGATCAGCTACTTTTATGTTTATTAGTCCATGTTTCCTTCCTAAACTGAGTCCTTCTCCTGCCAATTTTAATCCTTTTTTTTTCTTTTTAGTTTATAAAATATGTTAGTGTCAAGTTGACAATACTGGTATTTGTAGTTTTTTCCCCTTTTTAATTTTTGATGTTGTTTACTTTTGTACTTTCTAAATTTTTGTGGTCAGGTTTTCTTAAATTTTATGTCTTTTATTTTATGTTTGTAATTTTTATTTTATAAAGAATCAACTTTTCGTTCTGTTATGTGTTCTCTGTTGTGAAATGCAGGGAGACATAGTAGAATTGTGCAGAGGGAGGAAAGGAACTGCTCTGCAGCCTCAGCTAAGTCTTGACCAACCTGACAGGGAGCTCTGAAGTGAGAATTGCCCATCAGAGTTGGTCCTCATTGGATCAAATGGGTCTTGAGTTACCAGGTGCAGGCTACTCTGGAAAACGTGGCTTCAGACAAGGAGGGTCTTTGCAACTGAGGTGGACCCTAAAGAAGCTGGCAGCTGGAGGCTGCCTGCTGACCATGCTTTCCTTCTGTCCCTGCACAAAAAAGTCTCTCCTTCCAGGGGTATCTGGTGATGGATCTCAGTGTCTAATATTTAGTTTATCTGGTTTATTTTGTGTGTGTGTTTATTAAAGCAAAAGCTTATGTTATTTACTCTCGGTTCTTCTTGTTTAATAATAAATACATTTTAGGTGCGCCTGGGTGGCTCAGTTGGTTAAGTGTCTGCCTTTGGCTCAGGTCATGATCCCAGGGTCCTGGGATGGAGCCCCACGTCAGGCTATCTGGTCAGCTGGGAGCCTGCTTCTCCTTCTCCCTGCCACTCTGCCTGTTTGTTGTGTCTCTCTGTCAAATGTATAAATAAAATCTTTAAAAATAAATTAAATAAATAAATAAATAAATAAATAAATAAATAAATAATAAATATTAGCTTATAGAGATCCCTCTGAGTATTACTTTGGCAGCATCACGCAGGTTTCAATAGGTAATGATATAATTGTGGTTCATTCTATATAGTTCATAATTTTCATTTAGATTTCCTCTTTAACTGAAAATTATTTAGTGTTATGTTTTAAATTTTTAAATTATAGATATGAAAAATTCATTATTGTGGAAATGTTCAGATTTCGGCTTGTTAATGCAATGTAAGTTTGTAATATAATCTGGGTACTAATGGATACATACTGCTTCTTATTGTATATATCCTTATCTGTATAGTATAGATTATTATTATTATTTTTCAAGATTTTATTTATGTATTTGACAGAGAGAGAGACAGCCAGCAAGAGAGGGAACACAAACAGGGGGAGTGGAAGAGGAAGAAGCAGGCTTCCCACGGAGGAGCCTGATACAGGGCTTGATCCCAGAACTCCAGGATCATGCCCTGAGCCGAAGGCAGACGCTTAACAACTGAGCCACCCAGGCATCCCAGTATAGATTATTTTTTGTCAAAATGCTTTTATTAGTAAATATACTTTAATAACTTAAATACTTTCAGAGTTATAATAATTAAAAGTAGTTTGCCATTGTGCGTGATGTTTAGTTGAAAATGAACAAGTGATGTTGTCATAGTGGCCAAATCTACTTGATATAGAGTGCAATGTGGGTAATTATGTAAAAATTTTAGTGCAATTTTCCTAGAATAATGATTTTTAAATTGTAATTTTTCATGGCTATTGTTGAGGGTTTTTGTTTGTTTTGTTTTTGTTTTGTTTTGGGGTACCTTTTTTTTTTTTTTTTTGGTCTTTTAAGTCTTTGAATAAGTGGACAGAAAGATTATGACTTTTTTTCTTTAAATTAAGGTATCTAGGGCACCTGGGTGGCTCTGTCAGTTAAGCATCTGCCTTTGGCTCAGGTCATGATCCCAGGGTCCTGGGATCGAGCCCCACATTGGGCTCCCCGGTCAGCGGGGAGTTTGCTTCTCCCTTTGCCTCTGCCTTTCTCTCTGTCTGTCTCTCATGAATAAATAAATAAAATCTTTTAAAAAATAAATTAATTAAGATATCTAAACTCCAGAATATTATTAGTGCAGAACAGTTTTACTCTTAGTTACCTCTCCTTCACCAAACACTTACCAGACAGCATAGCAGTGTTGAAAGACTAAAAAAGTAAAGAGGTTATGTGAGACTGGGTCCGTATTTTTTGAGATTGTTTAATCAGTTTTTTCTGTCTCAGATTTTATTTCATATAATACAGTTCCTATTATTTGTCTCCTTCCCTGCATTATGGTACCGGAATTATCTAAATGTACCCAAAAGAATGTTTAGTTCTTTTTTCTTCCTTTTTTTTTTTTCCCCTGAGAAATGCCCTGTTATATTTTGAGGATAAGCTATTCTCATGGCCATTAACAGTCAATGTAAAACTAGTAAAACTCTATCAAATGTCAGGACTCAATTAACAATGTAGTTTCAGCAAACTCTATTTGCATCCACATTCTACTTTATATGCAGGCCTAAAATTATGATTCATTCCTTAACACCACATCTACAATTGAAAAGCTGTAAAAGGCAAGGATGGGAGGCAGAAATGATCAGTTTGAATGTAAAAATAAATATTTTTACCTATAGGAAGCCATCCTATTTCTTGCTTGAGGGAATTGAATACACTGTAACATAATGTAATCTTTAAAAGCATAATGGCACAGAGACAACTGTGAATAGGTGCACAAATTCTGATATCAACAAATTTTCCAAGAGCCTATGGACGATAAGGGACTGACAAACTTTCTAGTTCCATTGACATTTAGGTACTTAAAAAAAATCAAACTATTTAAATAATTTTAATGCTAGTACTTGTGCAAGACTTTCAAAGCCTGTTTAAAAAAAAAAGTCTGAAAACACAATATTGCGTTGTGTCATTGTATATTTGCCAAGATAGAGCTTAATATAAATCTAACCTTATAAATATCACTATTCTAAGAAAGAACATAAATGTTGATTTAGTAAGAGAAATAACAGCTATATTTCCTCTTACACTAAGAAAAAAAGGAGCAGTTAGTAAAAAATAACTTCCTTGAATTTCTATAATTACACCTATAGATTTATCTGTAAACACCGTTTCAAAAATTTAAAAAATTGTCGGTATATTTGACATATAATATTATATTAATTTTAAGTGTACAACATAGTGAATTGACAATCACATAGATTACAAAATGCTTAACATGATAAGTGTTGTTACTATCTGTCACCATACAAAGTTAATAAAATATTAACTATATTTTTTATGCTGTACTTTTCATCCTTATGACTTATTTATTTTATAACTTTTTTTCTTGATGAGTCTGGCTAAAGGTTTATCAATTTTTTTAATCTTTTCAAAAAAACAGCTCTTCTTTTAATTGATACCCCCTATAATTTTTTAGTCTCTGTTTCATTTATTTATACTCTGATCTTTATTATTTCCTTCCTTCTAGTAGCTTCAGGCTTTGTTCTTCTTTTTAGGTCTTTTAGGTATAAGATTAGATTATTTGAGGTTTGTCTTGTTTCATGAGATAGGCCTGAATTGCAATAAATTTCCTTCTCAGAACTGTTCTTGCAGCGTCCCAAAGACTTTGAACTGTTGTATTTTCATATTCATTTGTCTCAAGATATTTTTTTATTTCATTTTTTACTTCTTTGTTGACTCATTCGCTGTATATGTGGGGTTGTTAGGCTGATAACAGGTATGTGTGTGTGTGTGTGTGTGTGTGTATTTCTACCTTATCAGCCTACATAGGTATATGATATATATATCATTATATATATATATATATGTATATGTATATACATATATGTATACATATGTATGTGTCAGCCTAACATATATGTATATATATGTATGTGTGTGTGTATATATATATACATATATATATGTATACATATGTATGTGTGTGTGTGTGTGTGTCAGCCTAACATACATTTATTCGACTTTCCCACATAAGACACTTCATTTTGAGTATAACTTTTCACTAGTTCAGGAACATCTGTACGTCCTCAGAAAATTACTTGCTATTAATGACTACCTGCATTGTAGCAATAGGCCCAGCTCCCTCTGAGTGTCAGAGAGTGGAGAAATACTCATTAACAGAAAGCAGGGGTGGGGTGGGTGTGGGGGTGGGGAAAGGAGAATTCAGAGTTGATGGCATGCTCTTGTTCCATAAAGAGACTGCACTAGGCCCCTTTCTGTTTCTGTTGATCCTCAAACATTGACCATTTCAGCAATTCTCCATTTAAGTGAAAAACAGTCCTACTGCATTGACCCTAATACAGTCTAATCTCCTTACTTGTGGTAGTAATGTTCTATAAAGTCGCCGCAAACACTGAATTAGTAAATATTGAACTATTGCACCTATGGGAAATACAGGGTTAAGTTTCTGTGAGCCTTTGGTCACAGCATTGTCAGCTGAAACACCATTTGCCTTATATAGGTTAATTTGCCAATATCCGTGTAAAACAAGTCAGTCTCTCATAGGCATTGTCAGCCTGCTCTTCCACATAAGTGTTTTTGTATAACACCTAGCAGGTATTTTAAAAATTCTTTTTCAGCTTTCTTTCTTTTTTTTTTTTTTTTAAAAGATTATTTATTTATTTGACAGAGAGACAGCCAACGAGAGAGGGAACACAGCAGGGGGAGTGGGAGAGGAAGAAGCAGGCTCTTAGCGGAGGAGCCTGATGTGGGGCTCGATCCCAGAACGCAGGGATCACGCCCTGAGCCGAATGCAGACGCTTAATGACTGTGCCACCCAGGCGCCCCCTTTTTCAGCTTTCTGATCTACAGAACCTGCTTTCGTGGAAGTTTAAAATTTTTCACTCTATTGCCTTTTGAAACATGCAAGCAGCCAGCACTAGCTAAGAAGGGTTTAACATTTTCTTGACCCTAGGTAGCATGACCATAAATTTCTTTGACTTTCAATCTTGCAACAGTGCTATCTGCTATGCTTTATTAATTGGTTTTCATCGATGAATCCACAAATTTATTTGCTCTACCATGTTTTCCATAGCTTCGTCACACACTATAGGTGTTACCTGAGCACTTCCAGACTGGCCTCAACTACAAATCAGCAAATTTCCTATTTTTTTTTTCCTTAGAGGTACTGTTTTGTTGATTCATTGATGTTGAACTATTGGCCAACAGCGCTATAACTCACTCCTGAAGGAAGCTTATCTAATACATGTAAGGCACATCATAGCCTTCTGCACTCAGGAACACTAGATTGCACTTCAGCACTGTTTGGGGGACGTTTTAAACAGCAACATCACCAACTGAAAGCACAAAAATGTGGAAAAGGTTACACTAAATAGACCGCAAGAAGGAACATGGTTTAGGGTAAGAAAGCTGAAATAAGAGGTCATTTGATCTCGGTTGGGAATGTGTTAGCAAACTCAAGTTGCTCTCCACTCTGTGCATGTCCATGAATGACCTTGAGAGAGTTGTGAGCATTGATTTTCAGGTTACAAATAAATTTTAGTGAGTAGGTGGATTTGCAAGTATGGAATCTGTGAATAATGAGGATCAACTGTAATTGGGCAGATGATGGCAGGGAAATAATCTATATTCTTTCCATGCCAATGTGGTTATTGAATAGACCTCTTCACCACACACTGCCATCATTCTCTGTATACAAAGTGCCTTAGAAGATTGTTATCCAAGGTAACTGAGGTCAAATTTTCAACATCACTTGGTGTAAGTTAAGGAGAGGACTTGATTGGAAAACTTAAGATACGAGAACCAGTATGAAGGGACATACAGACACACATCCAGGGAAGCATACTGAGTGGGGGCAAAATGTAGGAGGGTTACATTCCAGGGTAGGGACTCTTTTTCCTTATTGGAAAGGCATTAGAACAATCTTGTCGGTTGGGAATAGGATGGCAGAGGGAACAGACTATGTGGGTGGCAGACAGTCTTAATTTAGATGTCAGCTATTTTCAGGAGACTTCTGTGAAATCTAGCCACTCAGCACCTGTAGAGCATAGAATCTATGGGAAATTTCAGACTTTTCTTCTTGGGAGAAGAGAGTCACAAGTTCGGGGAGCTGAATTCAGGTGCAGCCCTTCCCATTGGGAGAAGGCAGGAATCCGAGATCCTCACTAAGCGTTCTGGACAATGCAGAGTGAGCTTCCAGAGCACTCGACATCAAATCTTCTCATAGCACCATGATGGTAGTTGATTTATTGTTTGTGTTAAACTAATTTCCAGATTGGAAAACATCCAATCATTATCCTTGAATGTAATTTTCTATTACATTGCCTACCCCACCTCCCCTGGAGAACAGGATTAATTGATCTCAAGCAACCTGACCAGAGAATGTTACTTTATATTAAGTACTTTTTATTCAAAACTATTATAGAGTACAATGAAGCAAATCTAGGCTGTGCTATTTAAGGTAGTGATATAAGTTACTTAATTTATATATTTCCCTTAAAAATTAAAGCCCATACAAATTAATCTATTTCTGTCTCCCCTCCAAAAAGAGCCACTAATCTATTCAACTTGGAAAATCAGCTAAAGAAGTGCCCACCTAAAATAAAGTCTAACTTATTTAATTTTATTGTACTATGCATTTCTATCACCTTTAGCTTTAAATTTGAAAGTTTTTAATTTTTAATATTTAAATTTCCCATATTAAGGACCTTTCCAATTTGTAGTTGTAAATCTCCTAAAACTCATATTTTATTAAAGATGGTGGGAGGGCTGGCCAGGACTCCTTCTCACTTATTTGTTTTAAAGTTTTTATTTAAATTCCAGTTAGTTAACATACAGTGTCATATTAGTTTCAGGGATACAATATAGCGATTCAACACGTCCATACAACACGCAGTACTCATCACAGGAAGTGCACTCCTTAATCCCCAGCTTCTATTTCACCCATCCTCCCCTCTGGTAACCACCTCCCCTCTGGTAACCTCTGGTAACCACTAGTTTGTTCTCTATAGTTGAGTCTGTTTTTTGGTTTACCGCTCTCTTTTTTTCCCTCCTTTGCTCGTTTGTTTTGTTTTTTAAATTCCACATATGAGTGAAATCATATGGTATTTTTCTTTCTCTGACTTATTTCACTTAGCATTATGTTCTCTAGCTCCATCTGTGTCATTACAGATTACAAGATTTCATTCTTTTTTATGTCTGAGTATAATTCCATTATATATATATTTTATTCACACACACACACATATATATGTAAATACAAATATATACCACTTCTCCTTTATCCGTTCATCAATAGATGGACATTTGAGCTGTTTTCATAATTTGGCTATTGTAGATAATGCTGCTATAAACATCAGGGTGCATATATCCCTTTGAATTAGTATGTTTGTATTATTTGGATAAATACCCAGTAGTGTGATTGCTGGATCAGAGGGTGGTTCTATTTTTAACTTTTTGAGGAACCTCCATATTGTTTTCAATAGTGGCTGTACAAGTTAGCATTCCCACCGATGGTGCAAGAGGGTTCCCTTTTCTCCACATCCTTGCTAGCATCTGTTATTTCTTGTGTTGTTGATTTTAGCTATTCTGACAGGTGCGAAGTGATATTTCATTGTAGTTTTAATTTGCATTTCCCTGATGGTAAGTGATGTTGAGCATCTTTTCATGTGTCTGTTGGCCATGTGTATGTCTTCTTTCGAAAAATGTATATTCAAAATGTATATTCATGTCTTCTGCCCAATTTTTAATTGGATTATTTGTTTTTTGGGTGTTGAGGGTATTTTTGTTTTGTTTTGTTTTGTTTTAGTAGGCTCCACCCAGTGTGGAGCCCAATGTGGGGCTTGAACTCACAACCCTGAGATCAAGACCTGAGTTGATATCAAAAGTCAGATGCCTAACCCACTGAGCCACTCAGGTGCCCCTTGGGTATTGAGTTTTTAAGTTCTTTATGAATTTTAGATACTAACCCTTTATCAGTTATGTCATTTGCAAATATCTTCTCCCATTCCATAGATTGCCGTTTAGTTTTGTTGATGGTTTCCTTCACTTTGCAGAAGCTTTTTCTTTTGAAAGAGTCCCAATAGTTTATTTTTGCTTTTGTTTCCCTTGCCTTCAGAGATGTATCTAGTGAGAAGTTGCTATGGCCAAGGTCAAAGAAGTTCCTACCTGTGTTCTACTCTAGGATTTTGATGGTTTCCTGCCTCACATTTAGGTCTTTCATCCATTTTGAATTTATTTTTGTTTACAGTATAAGAAAGTGGTCCAGTTTCTTTCTTCTGCATGTTGCTATCCATTTTTCCCAATACCATTTGTTGAAGAGATTGTCTTTTTCCCACTGTATATTCTTTCCAGCTTTTTTGAAGATTAATTGACCATATAATTGTGGGTTCATATCTGGGTTTTCTATTCTGTTCTGTTGATCTATGTGTCTATTTTTGTGTTGGTACCATAGTTTTGATTACTACAGCTTTGTATTATAACTTGAAGTCAGGAATTGTGATGTCTTTTGCTTTGCTTTGCTTTTTCAAGTTTGCTTTGGCTATTCTGGGTCTTTTGTGGTTCCATACAAATTTTAGAATTGTTTGTTCTACCTCTGTGAAAAATCCTGTTGGTATTTTGACAGAGATTCCATTGGTGTGTAGATTACTTTGGGTAGTACAGACATTTTAACAGTATTTGTTCTAGCAATCCATGAGCTTGAAATGTCTTTTCATTGTGTCATCTTCAATTTCTTTCATCAGTGTTGTACAGTTTTCAGAGTACAGGTCTTCCATCTCTTTGGTTAGGTTTATTCCTAGGTATCTTACTATTTTTGGTGCAGTTGTAAATGGGATTGATTCTTTAATTTCTCTTTCTGCTGCTTCATTAATGGTATATAGAAATGCAACAGATTTCTGCATGTTGATTTTGTATCCTGCGACTTTACTGAATCTGTTTATCAGTTCTAGCAGTTTTTTTTTGGTGGAGTCTTTAGGGTTTTCTGTATAGTATCATGTCCTCTGCAAACAGTGAAAGTTTTACTTCTTCCTTACTAACTTAGATGCCTTTTATGTCTTTCTGTTGTCTGATTGCTATGGCTAGGGCTTCTAGTACTTTGTTGAATAAAAGTGGTGAGTGGACATCCCTGCCTTGTTCCTGACATTGAAGAAAACCTCTCAGTTCTTCTTCATTTAGGATGATATTAGCTATGGGTTTTTCACATATGGCTTTTATTATGTTGAGATATGTTCTTTCTAAACCTACTTTGTTAGAGTTTTCATCATGGATGGACATTATACTTTGTCAAATGCTTTTTCTGTATCTTTTTAAATGATCATATGGTTTTTATCCTTCCTTTTATTGATGTGATGTGTCATGTTGATTGATTTGCAAATATTGAACCACCCTTGCATCCTGGGAATAAATCCCACTTGATCATGGTGAATGATTTTTTAAATATATTGTTGGGTTCAGTTTGCTAGTATTTTGTTGAGGATATGTGTGTATATGTTCTTTCTCTTTATTCTTTGCATGTTTATTAGTGATTTTTGATATATGGTTACTATTAGGTTTGTATATAACCTCTTATGCACATAGCAGTCTATATTAAGTTGATGGTTATTTAAGTTTGAACCCATTCTTTTCTCCTGTCCTCCCCACATTTTAGGCATATGTTATTATATATTATTTGTATTTTTTTGTGAGTTCCTTGAGTAATTTATTACAGAATTATTCATTTTTACTACTTTTTTGTTTCCTACCTTTATACTCTCACTCTCGGTCTTTCCTTTACACTAAAAGATTCCCCCTTTAATATTTGTTGCAGGGCTCCTTTCATGGTCAAAAACTGCTTTAGTTTTTGTTTGTCTGGGAAACTCTACCTCTCCTTCTATTATGAACGATGGCTTTGCTAAATAGAGTATTCTAGGCCACAGTTTTTTCTCATTCAGCCCTTTGAGTATTTCATGTCACTCCCTTCTGGCTTGCTAAGTTTCTGTTGAAAACTCTCCTGTTACTCTTATGGGTTTTCCCCTGTAAGTTAATGACTTCTTTTGTCTTGCTACTTTTAAGAATTTTTCTTTATCACTGTATCTTGCATATTTACTTATATCTTGATGGGAGTTCTCTGTGCCTCCTGGATCTGGATATCTGTTTCCTTCCCCAAATTAAGGAGGTTAATTTTTTCTCTCTTGTCTTCTTCTGGGACTCCTATAGTATGAATGTTATTACATTTGATGGAATCACTGAGTTCTCTAAGTCTATTCTCATTTTGCATATTTCTTCTTTCTCTCTTTTGTTCAGCTTTCCATTACTTTGTCTTGTAGATCATTAATATGTTCTTCTGCTTCTTCCAGCCTGCTGTTCATTACATCAAGCATATTTCTAATCTTGTTTTTTGCACTCTTCATCTCTGATTGATTTTTTAATTTTTTAAAAAAGATTTTATTTTTTTATTTTAGAGAGAGAAAGAGAAAGCATGTGAGTCAGGGGAGGGGCAGAGGGAGAGGATCTCAATCTAATTGATTCTTTTTTAACTCTTATCTCTGTCATTAGGGCCTCACTGATGTGTTCCATTATTTCCTTGAGTCCAATGAGTATCCTTATAATTGTTTCTTTAAATTTCCCATCAGGCGTGTTCCTTATATCTATTTCACTTGAATCTCTGGCCATGACCTTATCTTGTTCTTTCATTTGGGATAAATTCCTCTATCTTGGCATTTCGTCTAAGTCTCTGCCTGCTTCTCTGTGTTAGATAAGCCAGTTATGTCTCCTACTCCTGAAAGTAATGGCCTTATAAAGAAGAGGTCATGTAGTATTCAGGACCTGGTGCTTCAGGGATGGTCTTCAGTGTGTGCTGTATGTGCTCTGCTGTTGTGTTCTGGGTGCTCTATCCTTCAGGTCAGTCATCTGAAGAGGTTTTCCTTGCCTGCTGTGGGCAATGTTGGTCCCTGGCCTGAATGTGGTGAGTTTTAACTTGGTGTGCTCTGGTCTGCTTGTGAAATGAGACCTGTCACCACCTTCCCTGGAACTGAGGCCCTGCAAAACTCTCTGGTCAGGAGATGTGGTGTGAGCCATGGTTTGTACTGGTCTTCTCGGGGAGAGGCCTGCCACACTGGGACTGAGGTAAGTGGACTAAGAAGGGAAGTTCCACCAGAACACGGGGGGTGAGGCTTAATGTAAGCAAGTTAATTAGCCAGTGTCTGTGCTGTGCTGCTTCCCACCGTTGGTTCTGTGTTTATGCTGAAGGGGTGGGGCAGGGAAATGGCACCAGCTAGCCTTTTTGTTCCCAGAGAGGTGTTTCCGTGAACGATGTTTCTCAGGGACATGCTCTGAGAAGAGCAAATAATCTCTCCATTGTGTGCCTCAGGTGCTCTTTAGATTTCTGTTTTCATGCTATCTGCCATGGGTTGTTTGCCTGCCTTCTCTCCAAGAGCAGTGTAGTGTCCTCTACCCCAGCCAAACCTTCTGAACCTTAAAACTCTAGGCTTTAAGCCTAGTTGGTTGCAAGAACTCAAGAAATTCAGTCCCCCTCATTTTCCAAGCCAATGGCTGTGGGGAAGCATTCTCCTTGCATATACCCCTGTGTGCTCCTCTCTTGCCCTTCTCCATGACCATGGATCCCTCCCTTCCATAGTAGCCAGGATCCATTTCTCCCTGCTTCCTACCTTCTTCTACTTTTCCTTCCTTTAGTTGTGGAGTTTGTTCTGCCAGTCTTCAGGTCAATTTCTGTGGTATTTAGGATGATTTGATAGTTATGTAGTTGTATTCATGGGATGAGGTGATCCTAGGGTTCTCCTACTCCACCACCATCTTCCTGTCCTAACTCCTTCTCATTTAGAAGTTACAAATTCCATAGCCTCAAACCAAGATTGCAAAATAATCTTCATTTTCTCCCAAAACTTCAGCCTTGAAGAATAATTGTTAGATAACCACTTTAAACATATAATGCCATGCATTTCTATGTTATAGAAAAATTTTCTATCTTTCATGGTCTTTCTTTTTGTATTCCTATTTAACTAGGGTAACCCTTCCAAAATCAAACTTAAGCCAAACACACCAAAAAAAGTGGTTTAAAATACAAGTCCATAAAAAGAGATCAACATATCAGTTATTTTAAGATCATTTCAGTTCAATATACTTGGGAACCAAGATCTATCCTGAAAATGAAAAAATACCTAGTTTAAAAAATTCTTGTAGACATAAACCAAATTCTTATATTTCTACCATGTTTGTTTTACAAAGAAGTTTCAGAAATACTTTGACTATTGTTTCACCAATGGAAATGTTATGTTTCCATTTCAAAGCAATGAAATTCTGAAGATTAATGTGAATCCAGTTGGCTTTCTTTTGTACATTCATAGAGTTTCAAAGGCTAGAATTTGTTATCTGCAAGGAAAGATTTAAGCCACACATTAAAAAAAAAAAAAGTTACTTAGGAGTTCAAGGTCTTGTCTTGTAAGTAGCATTGCACTTAGAGTTTCATAACTTTTTAAATACTTTACTTGAAGCCAACCTTTTTTAGAGTGTTCCTTCTGAGAGGATCAATAAAAGTGCAGCATTGTCCCACTCTCACCTTTTAAGACCTTTGGATTCATCCAGTTTTTCTTATTTTTTACTCTTTTTATTGCTGACAATTTTCAGAGATTTCTTCTATATTCCTGTGAAGTTAAGTTTCTTGTCAAAGAGGCATGTCATCTTCTGAGGTGTTTCATCCTCTTTAGCTACCCCCTCATCTTTGATGTCCTTGATTAGGGCAGTCCAGTAGTTCAGAAACAAGGCCTAGATCAGCTGCTAGAGATTCTAATCATCATCTTTGACTTATCATCCTGGGGTCACAATAGTGGAGACAATAGTTGAAGACAACCTTGACATAGAGACAGGGGTAGATGTTTTCCAGTTGTCATAGTTAGTATACTACTATTTATACCCACTCTCCTTCTTGGGGACTAGGAAGAGAGAGGGGGAAAGACCTTTCCTCATTTTGTCCTTGAAAATCTCTTGGTGACATAGCATGACTACCACTTTCCCTGGGTTAGTTGCTACTCTGTCACTTACAATACCCAAATGGCCTAGGCAGAGTTTGCTATATAATGACTTGGTGGGACTCTGCAAGCTTTCTTCTCTCCTTAATCCTTTTTGATTCATCCTTAACCAAACCTTGCTTAATGACCTTCTGGTCCTAGCTGTTGGGTGACTTTACGCTTTCCCAAATTTACCTTTTCAGAGATGACTCCAGTTCTATTCATTCATGCATCTATCACCAGATTCTTTCAGGACTATGAAATTTCTCTCTGTTTTTGAACCTGTTGCTATAATAAATCAAATGTTTACTGGTTTAAATATTGCATCCCTCTCTGACATCCTATCATGGGGACTGGATTAGTCTATTTCTGCATTTTTTATGCTAACCACTATTCTAGTCTCCCTGCATTTTCCTAGGTGCAGGTCAAATTGGTTACTAGTGTCTCTGCAGAGATGAGCTCACACCCTGCCCATATGCCAATTTATTGATACCTTGAGAAATCTAAGTAGTGAGTTGACACAACCTTTCCAATCCCCAGCCTAACATAAGTCAAGAGGAAAATGAACTTCTGTTATTTCCAAGTAGCAAAGAGGAAAGGAATGGTGGGTGAAAATGCTTAAGCCAAAATCTAGTTTAAAGTTTTTTCTAGGCTGTGGGATTGATGAGTAGAATAGATGAGAGATCATAGATTGGAAGAAATACTTGATATATTATCCACATCAAAATATGTACATGGGGAAATAATAAGTGTGTATTGGTTCCAGAAAATATCATAAGTATGTAAAATGAAATGAGCTCTATTATAATATATGATCCAAAATTCATCTTTCAGGATCTCATTGTTATTTCTGGCACAGACCCTTCCAAACCTCCCTCCACACCTTCACCAAAAGGTGAAGATATCTGGACTGTGTATAACTCCCCCCACCTTTTTTTTTTTAAGATTTACTTATTTTAGAGAGAGAGAGTATGTGTGTGTGTGTGCATGCAGAGCCTGATGCGGGGCTCATCTCACGACCCTGAGATCACAACCTGAGCCAAAACCAAGAGTCAATCACTTAACCAACTGCACCACCCAGGCACCTCTATGCTCTACTTCTAATTATAAATTTATTTTCATGTGTTTTTTCCCATTATAATGTCAGTGGCATGGTGCAGATGTCTATCACCAAGAAAATTGTCTAACCCAACATGCCTGTTACTAAGAATTTCAGCCCCAGCAGCTTCATGTGGTCCAATAACGTTCTTGGGGTACCTTCCTTTTCTGGCTATATATTTATAAATAATCTTCAGCTTCTCCCTCTTTCTTAATTTTTATTTTTAATCTATTCTTCCACCAAGTCTTGCTGACCTACATGTGTTCCTCTGAATTCACTGACTATACATTCATTTTTTCTAACTCTGATACCTTCTCCTCCTCCAATGCCGTGGATTTTCTTCCCCTCTGAATTCTGCCTCTGATCATTATTCCCCATCTGTCATAATTAATGTGGTGAGTGCTTTTATAGAAGTGTGAAGGAATTGCTATATGGAATCAGAGGAAGGAATTAGTGATTTCACAAGCAAAGAAGGGGCTCCTGAAAGATTTCCTAGAGGAATTAGAATCTGGGGACATTTAAGGAATGCACAAAATAGAAGGTTAGGAAGAGCAGTTTAGACAACGGAAACAAAAAGTTAGAATAGTACAGTGTAGCTGAAGTATAGGTTGGAGGAGGGAGGTCAGGGAAGATATCAAAGGGCCTTAAACTCATGCTAAAGACTGAACTTCATCATGTGGGATCTGGCAAGCAAGTGAATAACTGGTAAGATATATGTATTACAAACATATAATATACCCGGAAGAAAGAAGGAAGAATGGATGGGAGAAAGGGAGAGTCTAGAGGCAGGGAGAATATTTAGGAGACAAGTCATTGATTGTCCTCATTCCTTAGAACAGGGAGTGTATTCCCTGCTCCCTTCCAGGTGTTATAAAACAGATTTTGTCTCCAGAAGCAATGAGGGAAGGAGTTCTTGGTTCTTGGTTCATGGTTCTCTTGTTCATGGTTCTTACTGTATACCTTGAGTTGGGTTCTGGCACAGAGTGCCTTCTATAGCGGGGACAACCCTATGTGGAGTGCTTTGCCTTACATATCCTAGGTGCTTGAAATGTTGTTGAATGAATGAGTAAATGGAAAAAAAAAAACCCCACCCTGCAGTATTGTACCCACAAAATCAGAAGTCCCTTTTTACATACTGCTGTGGAAAAAAACCAGATTCTCCTCAAGTCTAGTTCTAGTATTTTTTCCCCTTCAGTTATATTTCCTTGAAAATTGACTGCACCTTGCCATTGGAGGCTGCCTAGGGGTTGGAATGGGTGTGGGCTCCAGAGCCACGGAGATTCAGGTTTAAATCCTCACTTAGTAATTGTGTGAACTTGAATGATTATGTAACTTTCTAAAACTTTGTTGATCATCTTTACCCTATCAATGAGGAAAGGTTACAGTGGGGAAGGAGAAAATATCTATAAGATACTTAAGCCAAGGTTTGACTCTAGCCCAGCTAGAGGCACACAAAAGTACATGTGTAAGAGGTCTGAGATGGAGTCAGAGGGAGAGCTGAAGAATTACATCAGGGTCATCATTGCTCCTCTCCACCACTCCTCTGCTTCAATCTTGTACCACCCTCGCTTAAGCTATTGTCCGAGTTTAATGCATGAAATAAGTTAGATTCAGACAGGGTTTGTCTCATTTAGCAGGTACAAATCTCAGTCTAAAAGACAAAGTTGTACAAGAATATTGATTTTATTTTTTAATAAGAATTAAATGTTCTAATTTGAGACTCAATTTAATGGAAAGGTAGAACCATAATTTCAGTCAGTGCGGTGTTCCTTCTCGCTAACTTATACCATTTAATATAAGTTCCAGGAGACTTTCATAGAGCCAAATCATTGGGAGACCACATCTAGGTCTTTTTAGTGTCTGGTGCCCACATCAGCATTTGCTAGAATGAACTTTGGCCTAGTGGTAATTTCTAGGTCCTTCCTTATTCCTTTCCAAGCAGCTGGTTCTCTGGGCCATTTCTGTACTGCTCTTGGGAATATAGGAAACATTCTATGCTCCTGAACCTGTAGTGTCACAGGGATCTCTAGGACACCATCTGAAGACTGATTACCTACCTTATACAGGCTGTACCCAGGAATTGGGGCATGGACTCACCCAACTGCACCTGCACCTGGGTGTTGAGGCAGGGTCTTCCTCCTCTGATTTCTCTAGTCCTAGGAAACTTTGTTATTCTCTAGTTAATTTTTTTTTTCTTTTTGGCTTAATAGGATTCTTATGGATTGTTTTATCATAATTTTAACTTTTTGTCCTCTGATTCCAAAGTTTTGAAGTTCAAAAGCCAGAAATAGCCTCTTTTCTTCTTCTCAAGGCAATGAGTGCTATTGCAGCTGAATTGGGAGTGGGGTTGAAGAGTCAAGGGATATGAATAGTGCAGGGAGGAATATTAGTTAACTTAAAGTCTAGGCACTTCAGCTTTATATTTTCTCTGGCTAAACCATCCCAGTTTATTTTTCCATATTTCATCTTCTTTTGCCCTTGATAATATGTATTGTCTAAAGCAATTTTCTCTTCATTGCCAACAGCATCTTCTGAAGTTGACCATGTTAAAGTAAGAAGTACGAATCTAATCTACTGGGTTATTCAGCGTGTTATGAAAGTAGTTTGGGATTAAATCAATCAGTCACTTAAAACCAATGTACGTATATATGCCTCTCTGGGCTGTGTTTTAAAAAACTGTAAAATTGTATGGTGAAACTCACTTTGTAATCATTAAATTTGGGTGTTGTTAGAACAGAAACTTAGGTGACTTCTTTTAGCCCAGTTGCTAAATTATAATATTGCATTTCTTTATCTGAAGTCTAAGCCAAATTGGGAAAACTAGATAAATGCCAGTACTTTTTCTTCTTTTTTTATGATTTTCACATTTTTTTTGTGTCCCATCATTAAACTTAGAATTTATTAACAACTTGTTTTTTCTGCTGCATTGCTTTTGTTTATATTTCTTTTTTTTTAAAGATTTTATTTATTTATTTGACAGAGAGAGACAGCCAGCGAGAGAAGGAACACAAGCAGGGGGAGTGGGAGAGGGAGAAGCAGGCTTCCAGCAGAGGAGCCTGATGTGGGGCTCGATCCCAGAATGCCGGGATCACGCCCTGAGCCGAAGGCAGACGCTTAATGACTGTGCTACCCAGGCGCCCCTATAAATATTTCTATAAATATATCTCACAGAAATATTTGACTATTTAGTTTTTTGGGAAAAGGTCAGACAGTAGTAATATATTTTAAAATCTGGTTTCCTAAAGGAATAATTTAAGTAAAATGGGAACTACATAAGGTGTCAGTCTTTATTAGACCATCATGATTAGATGGTTCCTTTATCAGAGTAGAACGCCTATGTCTGAAACAAATCTGAGTCTCCATCAGAATATAAATGGAATATGTAACGACTTGGAATGTAAATCTTAAGCACTGATTTGTGGGGAGAGTCAGTCAGAAGTTTTTTTGATTTGATATACAGATTGATTCATAAAATTACTCATGTTTTGTGATTAGTCATGCCAGAAAGCAGTAATGTTGTTGAACTTGAATTTGATATTTTGGCCTATGATCATAGAACAAATGAAATTTTTTTCTAATGCATAATTTATACTAATGACATTGCACACAGGGATTCTTACATTACCCGGCAGCTCTAATTCTTCATGAAGTGCCTAAGCAAAGCAGTGTAGAAGGCAAATTATAGTACACTTATCAGATGAATAAGTTTATGAAATAGGCCATTTGTTCATAGAGTTGTGCATAACTTCATCTTTAATGCACAACTTAAAAAACCATTATGTTGATATAATAGGACACATAAGCCTTCCTGTAGCTAATAGTACCCCTCCTCAGCACTAAGATATCCTACTAGGATCTGAGAGTCAGAAAATATTGGAAATGGAAAGCACCTTAGACATCACTTAGTCAAACTCCCTTGTATTACAAGCATAGAAATTAAGGTTTTAAACAGCTCGCTGGAGGACATACAGTGATTAAACCTGGTTGAGCCAGTCTGAGGTCTCTGGCTCATTCTCTGATTACTGTGGAATTCTCATTTTCTTCTTCTTGAGGAATTGGGACAGATCTGTCTCAGGTTAACCATTTCAGTCACAAAATGTACAGAATGAAGAGCTACAAAATTGTTTCACCTTTTAATTTTACTTTACTTAAAATTTTCCTTAAGATTTATTTTATTTATTTTTTTGAAAGCAATAGTTATTTAGTTAGTTCAGTTAGCCATATAGTTCAGTCAGCATATAGTACATCATTATTTTTTGATGTAGTATTCAACGATTCATTAGTTGCGTATTAACACCCTGTGCTCATCACAACACATGCCCTCCTTAATAGTTCCTCTAGTATTCCAGACACTTCTATTTATAGAGCAGAAATCCAGCTCACTAACTCTCTTTCTCCCCACTTCATTTGTACATTCATTTTGTGTAAATAAAATTACATTCTAACCATTCGCTTAAATATTTTTCCCATTAGCAGTGAACTATTTGAGATCAGCTGTCACGTTTCATTCAGCTATTTTATTTCTAAATCCCTAGCACAATTCATGAAACAATACATTTCTGGTAAATGGGTCCTAGATTATCATTTTCTTGGAGGTAGTAGCTTTGCTTTATATTTGTATCTGTTATACACATTAGGCACTTAGTATATGTTTTCATTGAATGATGGAATGAATGAATGAATGAACAAATATTCGTAGAGGGCCCTTTGTAGACTTTCTTAACTAGAAACATTGTTGATTTTTTTTAAAGAAGTGAGCTGAGCAGTTCTTAGTTATTAGTGCTCATTGAAGATTGAAGTGTGGTCTAGTGTTTGGAATTGGGTCTGAATATATCAGAAAAATGCAACAAATTCACTTAACCACACAGGTCACTGGCCCTAGTTTTCCATTTCATTTGATCAATAGTATATAGTTGGTCAGAATGTTGGATTTTAGCAAGAAAAATATTTTACTAGTGAATTAAAACAACAACTAAGAGAGAAGACTAAATTGGGGTGCCACAATTAAATCAAGGGAGTTGGGAATATAGTTTAAACAAAAAGAGGAAAGCCTTTTCAAGATTTAGAAATCTGCCATTCCTCACCCATCCCCTTGTTCTCCTCCTCTCAAGTCTACATATATAGTAGAGAAAAGAAAAAATAAGAATGCTTCATCTTTTGGGGGCAAAAAGAAAGAATTTGATACTTAGCCTTCCTTTGAGAATTTATTATGAGAAAAAGGCCCAGAAGATTGTATGTATAACTTGTTAGTTAATAGGAAACAAGGTGTTTGAATGGATGAGGCGTTACACTAAAAGCTTAAAATTTGAAGCCTAAAATCAAATAGAGAAACCAAAATGTATTATTGTCACTATTCTATTAGAGAAAGTATGACTGCTAGATTGGTCCTCATTTTCTGTGGGTAAAGAAAGCAAGGGCAGGATGGGTGATGCCTGTGCCATTTCTGTTCCTCTGTTTGCTTCACTACATTATATTATTTAATCTTCACACACTCATATCATGTTGTTATTTCACAGTTCAGAAGACAGGCTCAGTTAAGTGAAATATATCAAGTGAAATAATTTGTTGAAGGTCACCAGCTGCTTAGTTATTTCTCTAACTTCATCCTCTACCATTCTCTCCCTCACATACTCCACTTAGTCACAGTGGCATCTTTGCTCTTCCTTGAACATTCCATGCTATTTCTTCTGCTCAGGGCTCTTTGCCCATAGCTATTAATATGGTTAGATCTCTCTCTTCATTCAGGTCTCTGATGACCTGTCATTGTAGAAAGACCTTCCCTGATGACTCTATATTAAAAAAATCTTACTTCATATGTCATTTTTAGAAGGATGTACTATTATTTTGGGTAACACTCAGAAAGAAAGGTGCCAATTAATCAATGATATGACAGTTTTGTAATATGAAATCTCTGATTTCAGAGATGTTAAAATGTGAGGGGAAAATGTTCTTAGAATCAGTGAAATGCAATGGTATTTCCTGACTTTCTCTAGTGTTACCTTACCCCAGATTCTTTCTCTCTGCAACACTCATCTCTATCTGGTATGATCTTGTACATTTTCTTTATAGTCTTCTCTCTCCACACTAGAATTTAAGGCACATTTAGGAGCTTTGTTTTGTTCAATATTAGTTGCAAAGACTGGCTAGATATGCATCATACCCATCCCTTCTTTTTGGGGGGGCACTCAGGACTACATTTCCAGACCTCTCTGCCAGTCAGGTGGAGCCATGTGACAGACTTCTGGACAACAGAATATAGGTAGAAGTGAGATATTCCACCCCTAGGCCTCTCCTATAAAACCATTCTTGTAACTGTCCTAATGACTGGAGCCACTAGTGGTCAGAGACTCTAGAGAGAAGAAGCCCTTGTTTCTAAATGATGGTGTAAACTAAAGCCCACCTCCATCCCCTCACATTGACCTACATTGGATTGTGATGTCGATGAGAAATAAATCTTCATCAATTAAAGCTACTGAAATTTGGGCTTTTCTGTTAAAATAGCTTATCCTAACTAATACTTTGCTGTACCTGCAGTTCACAGACTATGCCTGGCATGTAGCAAGCTTTTAATAATTTATGAGGATAGAGGATATTGAAAGAATAGCAGGCTTGTGTTAAAAGATGATTAGTTTCAGTTTGTACATAAGGCATCTACATGGGAGGGTGGGGGCTACATCTTGTACCTCCTTTTCATTTCAGGTGGCCTGGAAGAATTTGGAGGGACTGAGGATCAGAGGTTGCAGTGTTTAATTTCTAGAACAACTGGGTTCAGTAGAATGAGTCAATAGGACTTTGTGGAAAGAGAGGTGGTCAGAGAGAGAAATTTTGATGTAGGGATCATTAATTTTCAGAAACTCAGTGGTAATAGGTTCAAAGTAGTAAGTAGAGAAGTTGAGACGGTTGAGGTTCTTGAAGGACCATTGAGTTTTAAAGTCAACCAAATGAATTTATTATGGGACAAGGAGTAAGAGGATGAACTATTTGTTGAAATAATCCAGGATGATCATAGATGATTACCTAGTCAGCAGAATGATCCATTTCTCTAAACACCATCTTCTTTAGGTATCACCTTTTATTTGTAGTTTTGCCCTGCGCTGGTACTGATCTATCTGTAGAGATTTCTTTAGGTAGGTTCAAAGAGGTCTTTCATGGGGGTGTTGTGGAGGTGATGTCTGCAAAAATTTCATCTGCATTTAAAGATCTGAACTTACTCCTAAAAGACTTAATATTATTAATAGCTCTATGGCTAGCTACATATTATCAGTTAGTATACATGGCTTTCCTTTTCCTGAATAAGAGTTTAAGTGATTCAGGAAACCACAATGAGGAGGAAGGAACACATTAAAATTCTGAATAATAAAACCTTTCTTTTTTATAAGGTCTGTAGTTGTAAAATCAAGCATTCATTCATATATTTGTCTTTCAGAGCCCAGTATTCAATTTAAATTTTCAATTCCTTCTCTTTAGTTTGGCTTTGGAAGTTTCTGAGTATTTGACTGTCAATAAGGGGTGTGTGTGTGTGTGTGTGTGTGTGTGTGTGTGTGTGTGTGTTGTAGACAGAAATCCTGTATAATTAGTTATAACCTTCCCTAGAAAGCTGTCCAAGAAACTTCTAACTTTCTCCCCTAACTTGTCTTTGTTTTTCTCTTGTTCCCACTTTAAGAAGACAGAGAAGCAGCTAGTCAGGGGGTGATACTGGATAGAATAGAACTATTTTATTTATCTCTCTTATCTCCATATTAAAATGTCTGGGAAATACTATCAAGATTGTGAAATCTCAAAACATCTAAGATTAGGATTAATTTATTTCCTTCTCATTTTTCAGGGTTTAGCTTAGAGGTTATCTCCTCTAGGAAACAGTAGGTACATTCCCAAGACTGGGTTGAGGTATGCTTCCAGTATGAGCTCATCCCAGAGGCATAGCTGTATCTCCTTCATCATTGTATCTTTATGGTACAACACAGGAATTGATAAAATATTCTATAAATGTCTTTTGAACAAAAAAGTAAATGAGTTTCTCTTTTTGCACAACAGAATCATTGGAGGCAGTGATTATTTCATGTCTCCTAGGTTATTTTAAGGACTGCTAATACAGGTTTAAACATGCTTTTAAAAAGGAGAAGGAAAAAAAAGAGAGACTACTTTGGGTTGAACATTTATTTCAAGTCAGATGTTCCTTTTCTTATTTTTCTTCATCATTCTCAAACTACCCAGTGTGAGTTTGTTGGAATAGGCTCCCATCTAATTTGTAACACATATTGAATAGACATTTGGCATAGCTCCATTGTAATCCATTTTATCTGCAAAATTTGCAGATATTATCTTCTTTGGCTCTTCTTAGTTTTCAATTTAGTACCATGGGATTTAGGCCATTATAAAAGTTTTGGTTTTAAGGTAAAATTTTGAGTTGATTGCCATCCTAAGATAAAACTGAATTGATTTGGCATTTTAAAGGTGTTAAGAGTAACTCATACATAGTCATCATGAGAGAATAACACTCACCCTTGAATAAAACCTTATTGAAGCTGCAGCCTTAAAACTCTTTGATTTTCCCTGTTAGGATGCTGTGAGAGGCAGGTGGACAGGGCCCATCTGGCAGAAATCGGTCTGTGGCAGTGGATGTGGAGAAGTGGCATGAGAGGTGAAGGGGGAAGGGGGAAAGAGGTGGGATTAAAATAAGGGGTACTAGTGGGTGCCTGGGTGGCTCAGTTAGTTGAACATCTGCTTTCTGTTCAGGTCATGGTCCCGGGGTCCTGGGCTCCAGTCCTGCATTGACCTTCCCCTGCTCTGCAGGGAGCCTGCTTCTCCCTCTCCCTCTGCCTGCTGCTTCCCCTGCTTGTGCTCTCTCTCTCTCTCTTTCTGTCAAATAAATAAATAAAAAATAAATAAATAAAATCTTTAAAAAAATAAAATAAATAAAATAAAATAAAATAAAATAAAATAAGGGGTACTAGGGCCAGATGGAGTGAGGAAAGGGTAATATTAATAAAAGGAATGACCAAAAAAAATCAACTGCTACTGTGCTCTTACAGATAAGACAGACATACGAAGAAATGAACAACTCCCCCCAACACATTAATATATATCACCTAAACCTAGAGTTTTTACAGAGAGACAGAGTTATATAATTGTTATGTCAATTATGAGACTGAATGAATTGATGAGTCTGGCATGATCAATATGGTATATCACAACACTCAGGAAATCATGATATAATGTGATTCTGTGGAGAGAGTACAGTGCCTGGCACATGTCAGCTATTCAGAAAGTATTGGTTGACTATCCTGCATTTTGAAGATTTTATTTATTTATTTAAGAGAGAAAGAGAGAGAGAGAGCACGAGTTGGGGGGGGGCAAAGGGAGAGGGAGAAGCAGACTCCCTGCTGAGTAGGGAGTCCAACACCAGGCCCAATCCCAGGACCCCAAGATCATGACCTGAGCTGAAGGCAGATGCTCAAACAACTGAGCCACCCAGGCACCCTAACTATCCTGAATTTTGAATAAGATGCACTGAAAGTTAAGATTAAGAAGAGGAGAACTAGTTGCAGGATCAGGACCAGAACCTGAATAAAGAACTGACCTAATTGCCTGTTACTGGAGTCTTTTATCAATACCCAGGCAATGCATGAAGGATAAGTGAATTAAGAATTGAATAACTCTAAAATTCATATTTAAATAATTAAAAAATTGACATTTTAAATTCAATTTATAATTATGTTTAGACGACCATATTTTTTTCTCAATTAATTCCTTTTGCTAGTCTTAAAAATCTCTAGTTAATTTCGTCAGGTATTTTTGAAAAATAGATGATATTCACTGAGGTGAACAGACAGTGTTAATAATCTCTTGGTGCCTTACCAGTAACTGGCCCTGTCTGGAAACCAGATCTGAGTCTCCATTCTCTAAGAGTGCTTGTTAACATTTTGAGCAGTTAGTTAATATTTAATGACTGAACTGTTCTGTAGCTGTGTAAGTGATCCCATGACATCACAAAAATACAGTGATCATGGAATTGTATGTACTTCCCCGATGGTTCTGTATTGAACTTTTTTGCTTTACAAGAAAAAATATTTTTTCTTCAAAATGCAGTACATTTTGAGCTACATCTTAATTATTGGCTTCGTTTATATAGCTCAAATAATCACTTAGCGGCATAGATAAGTCAGTTATTTCCTCTGTCACAAGGATTTAATCTTTTTAACACCTGCCCAGCTGTCACACAATATTTTAGGCTAAAGTGTCAGATAAACACAACACTGCCAATTCAGTAACATTTCACCAAAAATTATTTCTCTCTGAAATCCCTGAAGCAATGTTTTTCCTAGTATGTAACATCTCTTAGGATTTGCCTCTATATTGTTTAAACTTATATTACAAATAACATACAAAGTGATGTAAACCAAGGCAACTCATAGAACAAGTGAATGTATTCACAATTTTAGTAAACCATACGTAAATCAAATGATACTTGCTCTCTTCTGATGGTCCCATTTCTAGTTTTCTCTTAAACTGAATTTCACAAAGATTTCTAATTTAACTGAAATTCTTTGCACTCGTTGTCAGTTTATGGGCTATTCAGGAAATCTAATTAGCTTTAAATCAGTTTATCTGCAAATCACTTTTTCATTTCTGGTTCCTTCTAGTAATTAATAGATTACTACTTATTAATAGCTCTAGGACATTTATGAAAAATTTGGCTTCTGTCTGGAAGCTTGAATTGATGAATCTTTAACATTGAACCTCTTTTGTCAGTGGATTTTTTTCCTAGTGAACTGCAATTAAACTGGAAAAAGTAATTGCAAAGAAAAATTTGACAAGAACTTTTATTGTAAAGCACAGAGACAACTGAATAAAAGTACCTAAAATAGAGAAGTGAATAAGAGCAAACGGATTTAGTGAAAACAGTATGTATTTTAAAAACCATTAATATATTCCGATGAAGAGTGTTTCTCTGTAAATCTCTCTCCCCTTTCTCCTTTCAGATTTATCATGTGCATCCACAAACTCTGGAACAATTAATTTTTTGTCCTACTCTTGAGGCAGATAGCAAATATTACCATTCTACCATTAGCTGTACAATACTTGACATGTCCCATAGTTTTATAGTTGGGAAAGCTAATAATTAGGCTGTAAACTCCCAGGGGTGGAGAAATTAAGGAATTGGTCCAAAATCATAATGAATGTCAAAGTAATTGTTATCTTTGTATTCACAAGTTTTTGGCTCCTATACACAAAGCTTATCTCTCCATTTTTCTGGAGTTTTGGATTCCCCTCCCACTAATCCTTTTCCTGCCATTCTCCATGCTTTCTAGTTTTACTCATTTTCCCATTCTAGTTTGCTGACACAAATACATCTTATTTTAAAATTCAATAAATATTTCCTTGAGAAAACATTCTGATTGAATAATATTAAAGAAATTTTAGGCATAGATTGCCTTTACTAATAAAAAGATGATCACTTAATTTCCTCCCCTTCACTGGAAAACCTATCCATCACTGCATTCCCCTTTCCCTTTTTCCCTCATGCCATCAGGGAAGAGATGTTCACGAACAAGAGCTTACTACCTCCATCTCTGCTACTACCTTATTCTAAAGCATCTTCTTCATCAATTTTCTCACTTTTTCTTATAATTATGCTCAACTTTTTGCCATCCTAAAAATGGCAACAAAAAACTCACTCAATTATATTTTCCCCTTAAACCACTTTCTGCCTTAGCAATCTTTCTTTCACTATCAGGAGTAGAAAAGGTCATCTAAACTTATTTTCTCTCCTTCTTCCCCACCAATTTGCTCTTCAACTCATTGAAATCTGGTCTATATTCCCGTTGCTTGACTGAAATTGCTTTCACAGAAATCATCAAAGTTGAAATAATAATCCAGTAGCCTCATTAAATTTCTCCTCTTTTCTGCAACATACAGCATTGCCAGCCATATCCACCTTTACTAACTCTTTCGTACTCTGACCATAAAACAAATCTCAACAAATTAAAAAAGATTGAAGTCATGCCATGCATCTTTTCTGAACACAATTCTATGAAACTAGAAATCAAGCACAAGAAAAAATCTGGAAAGAGCACAAATGCATGGAGTTTAGATAACATCCTACTGAACAATGAATGGGTCAACCAGAAAATCAAAGAAGAAATCAGAAATTACATGGAGACAAGTGAAAATGAAAACACAATGGCCCCAAATCTTTGGGATGCAGTAAAAGTGGTTCTAAGAGGGAAGTTTATAGCAATACATGATTACCTCAAGAATCAAGAAAAATCTCAAATAAAAATCTAACCTTACACCTAAAGGAGCTAGAAAAAGAAGAATAAACAAAATCCAAAAGCAGCAGAAGGAAGGAAATAATAAAGATTAGAGCAGAAATAAATGATATATAAACTAAAAAAAAGTAATAGAACATATGAATGAAACCAGGAGTTAGTTCTTTGAAAAGATTGACAAAATTCATAAACCTCTAGCCAGACTCATAAAAAAAAGAGGACCTAAATAAACAAAATCATAAATGAGAAAGGAGAAATAATAACCAACACCACAGAAATACAATTTTAAGAGAATACTATGAAAAATTATATGGCAGCAAATTGGACAACCTAGAAGAAATGGATAAATTTCTAGAAACATATAACCTATGAAAACCAAAGCAGGAAGAATAGAGAATTTGAACAGACCAATTACCAACAATGAAATGGAATCAGGAATCAAAACCTCCCAACCGGGTGGCTCAGTCAGTTAAGCATCTGCCTTCAGCCCAGGTTGTGATCTTGGGGTGAGCCCCACATTGGGCTCTCTGCTCTGCAGGGAGTTTGCTTCTCCCTCTGTGCTCTCTCTCTCTCCAATAAATAAATAAAATCTTAAAAACAGCAACAACAACAAAAAACAACTCCTAACAAACAAAGGTCCAGGACCAGATGGCTTCAAGGGTGAATTCTACCAAACATTTATTTTTGTAAAGATTCATTTATTTATTTTAGAGAGAGAGAAAGTGTGTGAGCAGTGGGAGGGGAAGAGGAAGAAAGAATCCTCAAGCAGCCTCTCCACTGAGCATGGAACCCAACTTGGGACTCAGGCTCAGGACCCCGAGATCATGACCTGAGCTGAAATCAAGAGTTGGACACTTAACTGACTGAACCACCCATGCGCCCCTCTACCAAACATTTAAAGAAGAGTTAATACCTATTCTTCTCAAGCTATTCCAAACAACAGAAAAGGAAGAAAAACTTCCAAATTAATTCTATGAGGCCAGCACTACCCTGATACCAAAACCTGATGAAGACGTCACAAAAACGGAGAACCACAGGTCAATGTCTTTGATGAACACAGATTCAAAAATCCTCAACAAAATACTAGCAAACTGAATCCAACAATACATTAAAAAAAAAATCACCACAGTCAGGTGGGATTAATTCCTAGGTTGCAAGAGTGGTTTGATATTTGCAAATCAATTAATGTGATACATCACATCAATAAGAGAAAAGATAAAAACCGTATGGTCATTTCAATAAATTCAGAAAAAGGGTTGACAAAGTACAACATTCATTCATGATAAAAACCTCAAAGTAGGTGTAGAGGGAGCATACCTTTTGTATGAAAAATAAAGTCCTTATACAAAAAACCCACAGGAAACAAGAGTTTTCCTCTAAGGTTAGGAAAAAAGACAAGGATGTACACTCTCACCACTTTTATTCAACGTAGTACTGGAAGTCCTAGCCACACTTTCAGACAACAATACAAAAGAAAACACATCCAGATTAGTAAGGAAGAAGTAAAACTTTCAGTGTTTGCAGATGACATGATACTATATATAGAAAACCGTAAAGACGCCACCAAAAAACTACTAGAACTGATAAATGAATTGAGTAAAATTGCAGGATTCAAAATTAGTGTACAGAAATCTGTTGCATTGCTACATTAATAATGAAGCAGCAGAAAAAGAAATTAAGAAAAAATTAATTAAGAAACTAAGAAAATCCCATTTCCAGTTGCCTAGGATACCTAGGAATAAACTTAACCAGGAGTGGAAAGACCTGTAGCATGAAAAGTATAAAACGTTGATGAAAGTAATTGAAGAGGACCCAAACAAATGGGAAGACATTCCATGCTCATGGATTGGAAGAATAAATATTGTGAAAATTTCACAATACCCAAAGCAATCTACAGGTTTAATGCAATCCCTATCAAAATATCACCAGCATTTTTCACAGAGCTAAAACAAATAATCCTAAATTCTGTATGGAACCACAGTAGACCTGGAAAATATATATATTGAATAAAGTGAATATATTAAATATTATTCAGCCATGAAAAAGAACGAAATCTTGCCATTTCCAACAACATAGATGGATCCTGAGAGTATAATGGTAAGTGAAATAAGTCAGGCAGAGGAAGACAAATACTATGTAATTTCACTCATATGTGGAATTTAAGAAACATAACAAATGAACAAAGAAAAAGAAAAGAGAGATACAAACCAAGGAACAGACTCTAAATATAGAGAAAAAACTGATGGTTACCAGAGGGGAGGTGGGTGGGGGATGGGTGAAATAGGTGATGAGGATTAGAAGAGTACACTTTTCATGATGATTACTGAGTAAGGTACAGAATTGTTGAATCACTATATTGTACACCTGAAACTAATGTAACACTATATCTTAACTATACTGGAATTAAAATAAAAAACGTAAAAATCTTTTCTATTCTGGCTTCATATGTGACTATATTTTCTTTGGTTCTTTCCTTTTTTTTTTTTAAGTTTTATTTATTTTTTTAATAAATAATCTCTACGCCCACCATGGGGCTTGAACCCACGACCAAGAGTTGCATGCTTTCCAACTGAGCCAGCCAGGTGCCCCTGGTTCTTTCTTTAAAGAATAATTCCCCCCTTTCTTTCTTTCATTGTTTATTTCTCTTCTATTAGCACTTTAAACAACTAGCATTCAATTTTTCACCAGCATAAGATAAAATTTCTCCCAAATATATCATTCCTGATCCAATTTTTCTCCTGCGTTTCATCTATATTTTCAACTGTTTATTACTCATTTCCTCTTCAATATATTTTAGCAGTGTTCATGTTTATATTCCTAAGATAGCTTATTATCTATGTCTTGAAGTCTGCTTTTCTTCTTAGACTTACTACCTCAGCCAATATTGAACAAACTCAAATCCAGGAAAATCACTAGATATGGAGTTGGAAGTCCTGGGATCAAATTCTGGATCAGATCAGATTAGTTTTATGATTTTGTAAGAGTTTCTTCACCCAAGCCTTCATTTTCTCACATGGAAATAGTAATGATAAAACTTCACAGAGCTTAAAATACAAATAAATGAAGATTAAAAGTGAAAGCATCTTGCAAAATAATTAACATATAACCATCACTCAATAAATATTAGTTTCCTTTCCTTTCTGCATTGCCTTTTTCCTGTTGAAGGAAGAGACTACCACACAATAACTAAAACAAACAGGTGAAATTATTCAATAGAGATTTATTAGAGATCTAATTTGTTCATTTTAAGAACTAGATAAAATATCATAGTACAGATGTACTACCATTTGTTCAACCATTCCTTTGTTGTTAGACAGTCATGTTGTGTCTGAGGCTAGATTCCAAGAATCTGAATTGTAATAAGCACCCCTAAGATATTATTCTGTGTATTGAAGTTTGAGAACTACTTGTGTATGGGCTACAGTTCATATTCTTTAGCATAAGAAAGTCTAATGAACTAGCTTGACAACTGCGTATTTTGACACTCTCCATGACCTCTGTGTTGTACTTATACTTGACCGCTCACCACTCCTCAAACATGTACAAAAAATGTTTGTCTGTTGTCTCTGTACATTATGGTCCTTTATCCTGAAATATTGATTTACCCTGTAAACTGCTAATCCTTGAAGGCTACCTTTTAAAAGATAATTAAATATAACCTCAAGATGTTCCTATAACTTTTAATATACTTTGTAATTGCAATGGGTAGAATTAACTGCCTCCTTTTCTCTCTGGTGGACTGAGTTTCTTGAAGGTACATATCAAGTTTTGTCCATATGTGCATGATCATTACCTTGCACATTGCCAATAATATAATGCATGTAGGCTGCATTTTTCTGATGTGTGTGTGTGTGTGTGTGTGTGTGTGTGTGTGTGTATAGATAGATAGAATCCTAGAAGAATCATAGAACATCAGAGGAAGGAGATTTTACTTGACCCCACTTATTTGTAGATGAAACTAAAACTTAGTGGTATTCATGATTAATTAACTATAATATGGTCTTGGCTTTTCTTGAAAATAAAGATTAACTTAGACCATAAATTATAGGATTGTTGTGTACATTAACTAAGATAGTATATAAAAAGCATTTAGCATATAGTACGTGATATGTGATAGCTCTTGGTGATATGAGGCAGTTTTTAGTATTATGCTTTACACAGAACTCTTCTTTGGATTGTAAAGGCATATTGCCATTTCCTTTTTCCTTATAAACATAGGACAGTTTCCACCTTATGGTTATGCTAACTTTATATGGTCTAAATTAATAAATGAAGAAAGAAATAATATTTTTGATTGAGATTGCTTCTGCCATTAGGCAAATCTGTATGTAAACCTGGAAAAATGTTAAACCAGAATAAACTTTCTTCCTGTTCTACTTTGTCTTTCTCTTGAATCTCAAACTGTTTCTATTTTAACCCCAGTTAATTCAACAACATAAATAACTAATTAGAAAAAGTCTGAGTTCTAGAAACAATGGTATGGCCAGCTAGATGTAAGACAGATAAATGTGCCACAGATTATCCTAATAATCAGAAAACTATGGCATTGGACGATGGTATCCTGTCTTTTATTTCATGGTATCTGAAGTCAGCCAAATGTTATTAGCATAGTTTACTATTGTTGTCAAGTATAATCATGCCTTAACTCCCAGATATTTGTTTCTTTAGGAAATATATGAAAAGGACTATTTTAAAATAACAAGATATTTCATTCTTCCTACATGTAAGCCTTTTCTCAGTGACAGGGCAACACAAATATTTCTGAATAATACAGAATCAGGCAGAAAATGGAAATTTAACACTTCCATCCTTTCCATGGAATAGGAGGCTGGAAACACGGGTTTTTTATTTTTATGGGTGCCTGCCTTATTGATTATGGATGGGTCAGAACATTTATCTACCGATTCAGTCATCTATGTGATTAATAAAACAGAAATTTTTACATTTTCTATTTTAATGTCTTTTGAATGCAAGAATCTTCTATTTTTGTGGCCTTTATTTTTTTTAATTTATTTATTTTTAAAGATTTTATGTATTTATTTGTCAGAGAGAGGGAGAGCAGCAGGCAGAGGGAGAAGCATGCTCCTCACGGAGCAAGGAGCCCGATATGGAACTTGATCCCAGGACCCTGGGATCGTGACCTGAGCCAAAGGCAGACATTCAACTAACTGAGTCACCCAGGTGTCCCTTTCCATGGCCTTTAAATGAAACCTGCAGAAGTGTCATTTTTCCAGCAACAGTATCTTAAGACATGGATTCCGTATTATTTTATCTTTTCAGTGTGAGATGTTATTTGTGTCTTTCTATAAACTGAAAGAATTTCTTATGCCAGTGATCTATGGAATCTGGTCCACTTCCCTCAGAAAATTCATATGTTGGCTGAGGAGAGAGTCAAACAAATAATTCAGTAGGGATATATATATATATATGTATATATATATATACACACACATATGTGTGTGTGTGTGTGTGTGTGTGTGTGTGTGTATATAATAAAAGAGACATGGATAAATCCCATGGTAGCAGAGAGGAAGGAATGATCAGTTTTGCTTTGGACAGTGAAGGAGGGGTATCTGGGAGGTTTCATTAAGAAGGTAATAGTTAAAGCTTGGAAGATAGATAAGCATTCTCCTGGTGGACGAAAGATAGAAAGTCATTACAAATAGGAGGAAGAATAACTCCAAAGGCAAAAAGACATAAAAACACATGGTATGTTTTGGGAAATTTAAGAGTTTAGTGTTTTTTAAATATAAGGTTTGAGATAGGGAGTTGCTGAAAGTAAGCCTGGACTGATATAATAAAGCAGATGATGTGGATGATATGAGTTCTAATGGATTTTCATTGTAAGATTTACCTTTCAGGTAGTCTAGCTGTAATGTAGATACAGTCCAAATACTAAAACAATCCACCTTGGTTCACCAGAACGGAACTGCATAAAAGCTAGATAAAAATGATGCAGATGCAATTGTTTGTTACTTATTTCCCATGAGTATTCTGGGAAGTCACAAACTATTCATGAACACATAGGTAAGGTAAAAATAACTCATATATAGACAATGAAATTACATTTAAGTCACATGTAACTAAAATTTTAAGTATAAAAATGAATAATTACAAATACTAATAAAATGATTAGAATGAAATAAATTTTGATTTTAAAATTTTGATTTGACAGTTCCAGTACAGAGTAAGTGAAATAAGAAAAGAGTCTAATCTATTTATCATTAATGGAACAATTTAAGTGGATAATCAAAAGTTGGCTGCATCATAATAATTTGGTCCAAATAAGACAACTATATAAATATTTGGAAAAATGGAAGTATTTTTATCTTTTCCTAGAGGTAAGATTCTTTAAGAGTTCAGTGGATATGGTGGCATTTTAGAGTTGGGGTTATGAGTGGTGGACATTCATTAATGAGTTTGCAGACTTATGATAAATGATATATATTCTGGAAAAATAGGGTGAAGTAATATTTACCAACAGACCAGAAATTTGGGCTGATGAGATTTAATACTATTCAATTTATTTCATAAGTTCTGACAAAGCTATAATTTTGTTAGCCATCTCTTCAGGTTGCAGTTATAGAAACTTAAGTAGCTTAAGTGAAAAGAAGAAATTGTTGGTCCGTAACTGAAAAGTCATGTATGGCCGTACGCAAGCATTCAAACAATGTCACTACTATTCTCTGTCTTACTCACTGTTGGCTCCATTTTAAGGCAAGTCCCTTCCTCCTTCAGTATTACCAGCATTTTCAGACATATATGCCATTCTTTTAGCTACCGCTGCAAGAAGCAAGCTTCTCTTTCACAATTATCCCAACATACTTCCCATAATTAGTTGTGTTTGCTTTAACTGAGGTTCCAAGCTCTTCCCTTAACTTATCTGCATGGTTGGTGGTTAATTCCTGGGCTTGGAGTCCCTTAAAGTGCAGAAGTAGGGCTAACCTGAAAATTATATGATCTCAGAGTTGGGAAGCATTTCCTTAAATGAAAATCAAGAGAATCCTGGGCTGGTAAATATAATAGTTATCTATCATCATTATCGTACATTTTACTATCTGAATTTTGAACTTGGTACACATGGAGCTACTGGGAATTTTTTATTTTATCAAAATTAACTAGAACAGAGAGCACTAAAGTATGTTCTCACTTGAGCAAACCTTACATACCAGGTGTTATAGGTTTCAAAGTAGACTTACCTGATTGCAATCTTCCTTTTCTGATACAAGTAACTGCCAACTCGCACTTAAACTTATGTTCCTCATGTGTTGATAGTCTATAGTGTGTGAGGAGTACAGTCCAAGAGGAAATTAGGGTCAGAGAGGAGAAGACATGGTATAAAGGAGAGGTAATTTTATCACAAAATTTAAAAAATTAAATATTTACGTAAACCCACCTTGATTCAAACAAATATTTTATAGTGCCTATATTTCCCCACTCACTGAGGGCTCAAAACGTAGTGGGGAAAAAAATCAATAGATTAAAGGATGGTTACAATGTAGTAAATGTATTATTAGAGGGTGCTATGGGAACCCAGAAAAGGGATATTTTTCTTGGATGGGATGCAAATGTTATGGGAATGTGTGCTTGGGAAGAAAGTATGGTCTCTAAATATTATTGAAACATGATTTATGTGTTCTCCAATAATTTAAATATGAAATTTCTAAACTGTTAAAAGGCATAACAGCTAGAGTAAAAATGTTTTATTTCCTATAAATTGCTTTAGTGGAAAATATTCCACTGACCTCTCTCATAATTTTCAGCTTATTAATTTTACAACTATTCTGTCCTCTACGTTAACACTCAAGGAGAGAATTTTACAATGGAGGAATAACAACAAAACCAGAAAATAAATTTTAAAAGGACACTGTGAATAAAGCATTTCTTTTGAAGTCTCTCTGAGCACTCAGCAAAGCTCTGGTTTTATTTAATGAATAATTAGAAAAATCTTCTCTACACAACTGTCTTTATCAGAGTGCAGAGAATCTCAGTGGAAAGGGGAAGAGAAACACAACTTGTGGGTGCCTACTGCTTTCCAAATGCCAGATTATGTGCTCCCTGTACTCTCACATAGAATGACTTAGTTCTTGTTTCAGCTTTACCACTTAAATCAGTCCATGGTTAGTCTTGAGCACTGTTTTTTCCTTGGCTCTAAAATGGGAATAACATATCATTTCTTACTTTAGCAAATAGGCATGACTGCTTTCTTTTTCTTCCCTTCCCCTCTTCCCTCTCTCTACTCCTTTCTTCTAGTGCCTCTTTTTTTTTTTTTTTCCTGAAAACATTTCATTAGAGCCCACTAAGTACTTGGGACTGTGATTAGTGTTGGGTTCCAAAGATGAAGATGGCGTAGTTCTTTCCTCAAGAGTTCGTGGGCAGTGTGGGAAACTGAATATTGAACAAGTAATGCATGATCTGTGTTCTGGGAGAGGAGGGAGTCTTACCTCAGGCTGCTAATAGTCTCTTAGTAGTTGAGAAAAGAAAAATATATCTGCATCACATATATAGACTTCCTTATAAAAACAAACCTGAAGTGGAATAAAGAGCAGTTACTTTAGCATATTAAAGTACTGAATGAGTCATGAGTAATGAGCTCAATTATTCAATTAGTTATGATCATAGTACCCATGTACTGGGCCTTTAGACCTGGTGTAAGAGGACTTTTTTCACTTTGATGTGTTAGTAGTACCACTGCTCTCTCTACCTGTTCCATAATAGTGACCATGAGTTACTAACATTTCAGGACTCTGGTGAGGATTAAAATGTATGTGAAAGTGCTATTCTTATATTAGCATTTTAAAAATTTCATTTATAAATTGAAAATTAATAAAAATATATTCAACAAATACTTATTGTGGATATGCAGTGTACTGGCTAAGCACTGAGAAACCAATACAAATAACACACGCACACACACAAGGGAATATTATTTGGCTTTCAAAAAGAAAGAAACCCTGTCATTTGCAGTGACAGGGGTGAATCTGCAGGACATTATGCTAGTAAAATAAGCCAGATACATATAGGCAAATGCTGCATGATCTCACTTATATGTGGACTCTAAAATAGTCAGACTCACAGAAGAGGCAAATAGAATGATGGTTACCAAGGGCAGGGTAGAGGGAGAAATGGGTAGATGTTGGTCAAAGTGTACAAAGTTTCAGTTATGCAGGAAGAATGAGTTCTGGAGAACTAACGTATGGCAAGGTGACTATAGTTAACAATACTGTAATGTACACTTGAAATTTGCTGAGAGTTTACATCTTTTAAAGTGTTCTCACTAGAGAAAAAGGAGAGAGACAGAAGGAGACAGAGAAAGGGAGGAAATGGTAACCATGAGCCGATGGATATGTTAATTAGCTTGATCTTGGTGATCATTTTACAATGTATACACACATCAAAATATCAAGTTGTACACTTTCAGTATATATAATTCCTATTTGTCAATTATATCTCAATAAAACTGAACAAAAACAAGAGTTCCATGAAGAGATTAATAAAACAATAGTAGTGGGGATATTCCAAGATAGGAAATATAGAGAAGAGAGCAGGTTTGTATAGGAGGAAGAGATGATGAATTTAATATTGGGTATGTTGAATTTGAAACAGCATTAAGGGTCTGGCACTCACAAGGGCAATTTGGTGGTGCCTGGGTGGCTCCGTCAGTTAATCTCTTGATCTCAGCTCAGGTCTTGATTTCAGAGTTGTGAGTTGAAGCCTCATGTTAGGCTACATGCTGGGTGTGGAGCCTAATTTTTTTAAAAAGTGCAATCTGGTCTATCAGTTTTGGAGTCCATAACTCATAGGTTGAAGCTCTCAACAAAATTTCTCATTTTTTCTTAAAAATGTCTTTGCTCTGAAATGATACAAATCATAAAGGACATCTCTAAAATCTAATAAATAAATTATGGCAGTTTATACTTAGAAAAAAGTTGGTTTATGTTTGTGTTGGCAAACACTTGATCATATAATACTTGTATCTAAAAGTAAGCTAATCCATTTCTTCTCTTATAATATCACACTGTGTTGTTCAATGGAGGTATAAGAGGTTATTGGAAAGGTAGAAGGAAAGAATATGGAACAAGAAGCAATCCATTTATACATGGAAAGAGAACTAAAAGCTCTCAGCACAATGAGATCATTGTTATCAGCTTGGTTTCTTTTTATCATAGCAGAGCTATTATTTACCAGTCTTTCTGGGCACCAGAAAATATACCTTTATTCTAGTAAAAGGTCAGATGTTGTGTTCATTGTATGCACTGTTCCTCACACCCACACTTTAAATAGGTAGTTGTTTCAAATTCATTTTATAGAAAAATATAGGTAAAAGATGTTCCATGATAATCTTTTTTTCTCCCTTTAAAAACGAATCAGGTATTCAACTGTAGTTGAATAAAAAGATAAAACAAAACCAAGGAAATAGTTTATATTTTGTGGACTAGAAACTCTTTCATTGTCTAGTAAGATCAATACCAGAATTTTGTTTGCTGATGAAAAGAAATGCTACAGAAAAAAATAACAAGAATCACAATTTCCCATTTCCATATATTTTTTCCTAAAATATTTCATAGTTTAATTATCCTAACAACTTGTGAAGTATGCAGGGAAGATACTATTATTCCTGTTTTACAGATACTCAACTTCCTTCAGATTTAGCCATTATTCAAAATTGGTGAGTTGGAGACTGGGGTCTAGGGTCCACAAGAAGTACTGTGGAACTCTTGGAATTAACAAAAATTATGAAGTTTAAAGATCCAGTGCATTAAAAATATATAAAATTGCTTATTTCCCTAGCAGTAAAATGAAGGATTTAACCAGAGATGTCAAAGGTTCTGTTTACATTAACGTTCTATCAATTATTCCATGAATAAATGCTGTATCCACTGTGTACACTGTTTCTATTCCTCAAAAATTTAGTGGATCGTTTCAGGCCATGATGGATGCTGTTTCAGTATTTATTCTAGAGACAAGGATTGATAATCTCCCAGTAATTTCATAATTCACCATATTGCTGTATCTTGAAAATAAATATTTGCTTTGTATTAGAATGAATATTATTGTTGTTAATTTATGCTTTATATGACAGCTACTCCCAAACATTGTTTGAGATGACCAAATAGCTGTAGACTGCATTAACTGAGATCTTACCCTGTACCAGGATGGATGGTCTCTATAGGCATTCTGTAATTTAATCCTCCAGCAATGCTGCGAGATAGGTGATAAGAACATTCTTATTATCCTTAGTTTACAGATTGGAAAATAAAGGCACAAGGGGATTGAATTACACAGTGAAGAAGGCTAAGGATTAAATTCTTATGTAGGTCTGGTTAGCTCCAAAGACCACCTGCTATGGAGTATCTCTAAAATAAAACACACATGAAATATGGAGGAAAAAATTAAAAAAACAAAATAAAACAGAAGAAAAGCTTTTAGAAAGAGGATATCAATAGCGATACTTTGGTTGCTATAAGTATACCCTATATTCAGCTCCAAATTTTCTGACAAAGCAAAAATATGAAAGTGTTTGGGTTGAGAATAATCAATCTGACAAATAGAAATATACATTCATTGTTTTCTTGACAGTAAATTTTTAGAACTATTTATTTTTACCTCTATATGATAGAGATATTGATAAGACAGTGGTCTACATCTTTTATAAAAAATTTTGCAAGAACTTAAAAATCTTCTTTGAATGGATGAGTATTTGCTTGAGATCTGCTAAACTCTTGAGTTGGTGATTTGTTGTTCTGATCAAATATTAGAATATTTTTAATCAGTATTTCTTCAAATATTTTTCTGCCCTATTTTTTGTCTTCTTGCTTTACGGAACTCTGGTTTTATATATTTTAGATAGCTTGATAATGCCCCACATGGCACTGAGGCTTTTTTTCCTCTTGTTTGTGCTCTGTTTGGATGTTTTCTATCGACTAATGTTCAAGTTCACTGATCTTCTGTTGTGTCCAGTCTGTCATTAACATTTTCAGTATATTTTCTATTTTATATACTGTATTTTTCAGTTCTAGAATTTTTATTTCATTCTTTTAAGCAGTTTCCCAATCTCTCTTGAAATTCCCCAGTTCTCCCACTATAGTAATTTTTTCATTTATATGTGTTAACATATTCAACATAGTTGTTTTAAAGTCCTTCTCTGCTAATTACAACTTCTGGGTTTCCTGGGTTTCCTGTGGATATCTTCTTATTGACTGATTTTTCTTTGGTCTATGTCTCACTTTTTAAAAATTGCATGTCTAGATTTTTTGGTTGTATACTGTACTGATAATATGTTATGAAGATGCTGTGTTTTAATAGCTTCCTCTGAAGAGTGCTAGGGTTTGTTCTAGCAACAGTTAACTTGGATGAATAGAGGTTTGGCTTTATGCTTTCTTCATGAGGGTCTATTCAGGTTTTGCCCTTAGTCTTGGGAAAATATTTTAGTTCCAAAGGTTAATTTGTATTCCTAAAGTGTGGCCATTCTGAGATATCATGGAAAACCCAAAGTTTTGGAACTCAGATTCTAAACTGTCTCCCTTGTGGTAGGCAGAAACCAAAATATCTGCTCTGATACTACTATATCACCAAACCTACCACAGAATGTCGAAGTAAGTATTCTGTACTTGTCCCGACATTGTGCTGATGAAATTTCTACTTTCTTTTCCAAACTGTTACCTGAGACAGGTGTGATCACCTGAGTTGCTCCACAGAAGTATTTTTCTTAGATACACTTCTGAAAGCTGGAAAGAAAATACAGAGCTAACATTTTTTGTTCTTCTGTCTCTGGATATACTTTAAGTTTGCCTGATGTCCAACTGTGATGAACTCCGTATTATCCACACTTAAACTGTCACCTTGTTTACTCATTTCCCCAGGGGTCCTTGTAAACTTTTGGTGAAGCTAAAGTTAGGTTATGCCCCAGAAACTGTTTAGTTTATTTTCTGCTGGGAACCTTGCTCTAATTGGGGCAATATTGACTTTTTCTACAGAACCAGATTTATTCTTGTGATTAATTTGTTCAAAGTGGAATAAAATATGTTTAAGGATACATAGATGGGTGCCTTAATGATAAAGAAACACAAAGGAATGATTAACATAGAAGACCGTGGTAATCTCTGTAGGTAAAAGAGAAGATTATGGTTGAGGGGGGCTCATAGGACTCCTAAGGTACAGGTAAAAAAGTTTTTCTTAATCTGGATGTATGGTTATTCACTGTATTATGATTCTTTATACTTATTCATTTTATACACACTTCTGTATACATTTCACATCTTTTAAAAGGGAAAACAACTTAGTACAACTGAAAAAAGGACAAAAGAAAGGAAGGAAAAGAATGAGATATTAGAAAATGACTTTTTTTTTTAAGATTTTTTTTATTTACTTGACAGAGAGAGACAGCCAGCGAGAGAGGGAACACAAGCAGGGGGAGTGGGAGAGGAAGAAGCAGGCTCCCAGCGGAGGAGCCTGACATGGGGCTTGATCCCAGAACACTGGGATCACGCCCTGAGCCAAAGGCAGACGCTTAATGACTATGCCACCCAGGCGCCCCCTAGAAAACGACCTCTAGTTGTATATTTCTGTTGTACATAGGAAGACCAATGTGCTATTTTCAGAAAGTACCTTGGTCAACAAATAGTTATTGATGATGAAATTCCAAGATGCAATTAATTAAAATAATGTCCTCCCCTATGGAAATAAAAAGCAAACATTTGGAGTCTGATTCACCAGCATTTATATTTTACCTCTGACACATTTTAGTAGTGTGATTTGGTACAAATTATTTAATCTCTCCAAGATTCAGTGTTCTCAACTATGAAAGTAACTACTTCACACAGCTGTTGTAAGGAGTAATGAATTAGCATACATAAAGTATTTCCTAGCATAGCATCTGGTACACAGTAGGTTCTCAATAAATATGTCCACCAGCCCCCCACCCTCAAATTTATTTCCATAGGTATTAAGCAATTAGAGACAACAGTCAAATCCATAACCAAGTTAAATTCTTTGTATTAATTATGAGAGGCTTCTTCAATTCAGCTTTCTTGGAATTTTGTTTTTATTTTAGAGTCAGCACTTACTCATGATGTCCCATTGTTATTACATACCCAATTGCTTTATCCTTCAATATCCTTAAAATTTAGTGCCTCAGATACTTTCTCTGTTATTAAAGCTCATGAAAATAGAGGATGGAAAAATAGAACAAAATAGAGGATAGGAGCCATATGTAGGGAAGAAACAGATTGGATGCAAATAATTGAACTATGAAAAAAGGACCCACAGCAAGTTTACACAAAGTCCTCCCTGTTTTAATGATTCATATGGTAGAATTTCTTCATATTAATCAGCAGCTTCCAAAACATATAACCCTATGTAGAAGCACATAGCCCCAAGACATATTGCTCTACCTAGAATGAATCTTTGATGAACACAGAAAATGTTTTCTATAGGCTAGCAAAGGCCACTTAAAATTACATGGAAAAATCTCTCTGGATTTTATCTGAGGCTAAATTAATGCAAAAACACTTTAGAAACCACATAAGAAAGGAACAGTTTGTTAATGAAATTATCACTCATAATTAAACTGGACACTGGAGGCAACCTCTTTATTTCTCTAGACACTCTATTTTTGGTTTTGTTTTCTAATCTTTGATTGCTGAGCAGTAATTTTCCTTGGTGCAGAGGTTCATATCCATATCCCTCATACAAACACAAAATAATAATTCAGAAATAGCACATTACTATGCTGAAACAATTATTTTGCTGTTATCAGTGCAATAAAGGATCAAAATGTTAAGAGTGTAAGATTAGAAAGTTAGGCAGACTGAAGATATTGAGTCCTGGAATAACAAAAGTGGACCCAGAAACTCAACAGATCCAAATTTGAATCCCTGCACAATCATTTTCTAGCTCTACCACCTAAAGAAAGCTACTTAATCTCTCTCAACATTGGTGTTCTTTTTAGGAAAGTGCCATCTCATTTTCCTGACTGAGTTACTGTGGCATTAAGTGAGAGGGCATATGCAAAGGGCCTAACGAGTGCCTCTTTACTTCCCTCTAGAATCTAGATTAGGACCGGACACAGACCTACGGCCTCCTGAGTTGAACAGACACTGAAGTTAAACTGCTTCTCTCCTCTCCTCTCCAGTTGTTTTCTGACCTGTACTAATGTTTTCAACTGAAGCATAGTTGATATACAATATAATATTAGTTTTAGGTATACAATGTAGTGATTCGATATTTATATGTGTTATAAAATCCTCACTATGGTAAATGTAATTACTGTCTGTCACCATAAAAAGTTATTACAGGTTATTGACTATATTCCTATGATGTACTTTTCATCCCTGTGACTTACTTATTTTATAACCGGAAGTTAGTACCTCTAAATCCCCTTCACCTATATCCCCCATCCCCCAACTCCTTCCCCTCTGGTAACCACCAGGTGGTTCTCTGTATTTATGGATCTTTTTCTGTTTTTGTTGTTATTTGTTGTTTTTCTTGTTATTGTTGTTGTTTTTAGATTCCACACACAAATGAAATCATATGGTACTTGTCTTTCTCTGTGTGACTTATTTCACTTAGTTCATCCATGTTGTCCCAAATGGCAAGATTTCATTCTTTTTTATGGCTGAGTAATATTTCATCATATATATATCACATCTTCTTTGTCCATTCCTCTATCAGTAGATAGTTAGGTTGCTCCCATATCTTGGCTATTGTAAATAAAGCAGCAGTAAACATAGGGATGCATATTTTTTTATAATTAGGGTTTCTGTGTTGTTTTAGTAAACCCGAGAAGTGGAATTGCTTTATCATATGGTATTTCTATTTCTAATTTTTTTCCTAATTTTTCTCCACATCCTTGTCAATACTTGTTATTTCTTATCCTTTTGATACTAGCCATTCTGACTAGTCTGACGTGATATTTCTTTGCGGTTTTGATTTGTATTTTCCTGATGATGAGTGATGCTGAGCATCTTTTCATGTGTCTGTTGGCTATCTGATCTCTTCTTTGAGAAAATGTCTGTTTAGGTCCTCTGCCCATTTTTAAATTGGATTATTTGGGTTTTTTGGTATTGAGTTGTATAAGTTATTTCTATATTCTAGATATTAATCCATTCCATTATCAGATACATTATTTGCAAATATTTTCTCCTAATCAGTAGGTTGCCTTTTTGTTTTATTGATGGTTTCTTCTACTGTGTGAAAGCTTTTTAGTTTTATGTAGTCCCAATAGTTTATTTTTGCTTTTGTTTCCTTGCCTGGGAGACAGATCCAGAAAAATTTTGTTAAGACTGATATCCAGGAGTTTACTGCCTATTTTTTCTTTTAGGAGTTTTGTGATTTCAGGTCTTTCATCCACTTTGAGTTTATTTTTGTGTCTGGCATAAGAAAGTGATGTAGTTTCATTCTTTGACATGTAGCTGTCCGGTTTTCCCAGCACCATTTATTGAAGAGATTGTCCTTTACTCATTGTATATTCTTATCTCTTTTGTCATAATTAATTGATCATGTTAAGTGTAGGTTTATTTCTGGGCTCTCTATTCTGTTCCATTGATATATTTGTCTGTTTTTGTGCCTGTACCGTATTATTTTGATTACTATAGCTTTGTAGTATGGTTTGAAATCTGGGATTGTGATACCTCCAGCTTTGTTCTTTCTCAAGGTTGCTTTTGCTATTTGGGGTCTTTTGTGGTTCCATACAAAATTTAGGATTATTCTAGTTCTGTGAAAAATGCTATTGGTATTTTGATAGGGATTGCATTGAATCTGTAAATTGCTTTGAGTAATATGGACATTTTAACAATATTAATTCTTCTAGTCCATGAGTATGGTATATCTTTCCATTTATTTGTCTTAAGTTTCTTTTATCAGTGTCATTATTTTCAGAGTATAGGTCTTTTACATCCTTGGTTAAATTTATTTCTAGATGTTTTATTATTTTTGGTGCAATTGTAAATGAGCTTGTTTTCTTAATTTCTCTTCCTGCTAGTTCATCATTAGTGTATAGAAATACAACAGATTTCTGTATATTAATTTTATATCCTGTGACTTTACTGAATTCATATAGTCTAATAGTTTTTTGGTGGAATATTTGGGGTTTTCTATATATAGTTTCATGTCATCTGCAAATAGTGCCAGGTGTACTTCTTTCTTATCAGTTTGGATGTCTTTATTTCTTTTTCTTGTCTGATTGCTGTGGTTAGTACTTCCAGTACTATTTTGAATAAAAGTGGTGAAAGTGGACATTCTTTTCTTGTTCTTAGAAGAAAAGCTTCCAGCTTTTCATTGAGTACGGTATCAGCTGTGATTTTGTTATACATGGCTTTTATTATGTTGAGGTATGTTAGAGTTTCTCATGAATGGATGTTGAATTTTGTCAAATTCTTTTCTGGATCTACTGAGGTGATCATATGACCCTTTATCCTTCCTTCTGTTAATGTAGTGTATCTCATTGATTGATTTGTAGATACTGAACCATCCTTGTATCCCTGGGGGTAAATCCCAGTTGATTGTGGTGAATGATCCTTTTAATATATTGTTCAATTCAGTCTGCTAATATTTTGTGGAGGGTTTTTGCACATACATTTATCAATGATATTGACCTGTAATTTTCTTTTCTTTTTTTTTTCTTTTCTTTTTTTCATTTTTCTCTTTTCTTTTCTTTTCCTTTCTTTTCTTTTCTTTTCTTTTCTTTTCTTTTCTTTCTTTCTTTTGTAGTGTCTTTGTCTGGTTTTGGTATCAGGGTAATGCTGGCTTCAAAGAATGAGTTTGGAAGCCTTTCTTCCTCTTTGGCATTTTGAAATAGTTTGAGAAGGATAGGTATCAATCCTTCTTTATATGATTAGTAGAATTCACCTGGTTTTGGACTTTGTGGGAGTTTTTTGTTTACTGATTCAATTTCACTACTAGTAATTGGTCTGTTCATATTTTCTATTTCTCTCTCATTCCGTCTTGGAAGATTATATATTTCTAGGAACTTATCCATTTTTTTCTATGTTGTTCAATTTTTGGCTATAACTTTTTGTAATAGTTTCTTATAATTCTTTGTATTTTTGTGGTGTTGGTTGTAACTTCTCCTCTTCCATTTCTGATTTTCTTTGAGTACTCTTATTTTTCTTGATGAACTTGGCTAAAGTTTTGTCAATTTTATTTTTTTCAAAGAACCAGCACTTGATATCATTGACCTTTTCTCTCTCTCTCTCTCTCTCTTTTTGTCTCTTTTTCATTTACTTCTGTTCAGGTCTTTATTATCTCCTGCCTTCTGCTATCTTTGGACATTGTTCTTATTTTTCTAGTTCCCTTATGTGTAAGATTATTTATTTGAGATTTTTCTTGTTTCTTGAGATAGGCCTGTATCACTATGAAATTCCCTCTTATAACTGCTTTTGCTGTATATCAAAGATTTTGAGCCATTATGTTTCCATTTTCATTTGTCTCAAGGTATTTTTGAATTTTTTTTTTCATTTCTTTTTTGACCCATTGATTGTGTAGTACTATGTTGTTTAGCCTCCACATGTTTGTGTTTTTTCCTGTTTTTTTTTTTTTTTCTTCTTCATCTAACTGTTCTCTAGTTTTATATCATTGTGGTCAGAAAAGGTGCTGGGTATGATTTCATCTTGTTAAATTTAGACTTAACGTGTAATCTGTCCTGGAGAATGTTCCATGTGCACTTGAAAAGAATGTGTATTTTGTTGTTTATGGATAGAACGTTCTGTATATATCTGTTAAATCCATCTGGCTTAATGTGTCACTCAAAGCCACTGTTTCCTTATTGATTGTCTGTCTTTATGATCTATCCATTGATGTAGGTGGGATGTTAAAGTCCCATACTATTACTGTATTACTATCACTTTTCCCTTTATTTCTGATAATATTGGCTTTATATATTTAGGTACTCCTATGTAAGGTACATAGATATTTCCAATTGTTATATTCTCCTGTTGGATTGGTCCCTTTATCTATGACCTATACTACTGATTATGCTTATATAATGTAGCTCTAGGGGCTCATCCACTTGCTGTCCTCACCTTGCCTCCAAACATAAAGCCAGCTTAGCATATGAAAGCCAGATTTTTCTAGACTGGCAATGGAAGAACATCCCCACAGAGGTAGGAATAGCTGTATTTTATAGCCATAATTTTTTCTCCCTAGACTGAAATTTTTCTTGTAGATTTTTCACCAGTAGTGCTGCTCTCACCTCTGGTTGCAGGAATGTTGTTTCCCTAAAATATGGATCAAAGTATGACTGTAGAGACTTTCCCTAATCTTCCAGTAACATGAATCCAGTCATTCTTGGCAAATATTTGTTGAGTGTGCCCCTGGCACTGTTCTGCGCCTAGGGGAATGCATCAATCACTAAAGCAGACAAACATCTCTGCTCACATGGAGCTTGCATTCCTGTGAAGATCAGAAAGTAACATTTAAAAGTAGGTTTACCGAACACTTGGGAAAACACAAGGGAAAGAGATAGAGCTGATAATGTGTAATTTCATAACCTTGTTCATAAATCTGGCCTCCTCTCTCTCCTTAGCCAGTGACCTACTCTAGAGTGTTCTTAACTAGTCTTTGTCTCAAAGTGTCATCAGTTGTTTCTTCTCTAACACGTAGGAGTGTCTTTAATCTTGACTGACTCTTGCAAGTCAAAATGAAAAGTGTGAGACCTAAAGATATGTCTTGCAAAAATCAGCTCTTTGTCTCAGAAATAGTCTCACTGCTTTTCAGAGGGTTAGAGAGACTTACCAACTGCTCATAGGGATTTATGTCATCTTTTCCCAACGTCTCAGAGCAACAAGCATTAAGTAAGCAATGTTATTCAGTAAACACAAAATGAATGCTGGGGCTATATGCATACTGCAGTAATGTGGTGGTGGGAAGAATGGCAGTATTTAATCACATACCTGCATGTATACATATACACATAAAGGCATGACATTTTAATTTAGTTGCTGGTTTTATCCATTGTTTTATTGGTAAATACACAATTGTGTGGAAATATTCTTCTTCCTCTCACAGAACATGACTCAAAAATTCATGTATTCTGGAATGTATTAGGATTTGTTATTTAAGATGACATGCATACTTGCTAACTGGGTCACACATAACTGGTAACAAGACATTTTGACTGGCTTAGCTGGATTCAGAACCTGCCTGAATCAATAACACCTTTTTTCCACTTTCTTTGGGTTAGCTATATTTTTTGACCATGTGAAGAGTTTTACCATGAATTTATTTGCCTTGAGTATACATGTTCTTTTGCCCTCAGGACCCCCAAAGAATAAAGTGTTAGATATGTATTATTTCTTACCCTATCTTTAGCTAAAGCATAATTTGACAGATGCCTTCTATTTCTAGAGAATTATTTAAGAGGGATAGTTTCTTTATTTGTTATAGAAAAGAACATTTTAAACTTTATTTATTTGTTTATTTTTAGTAATCTCTACACCCAGTTTGGGGCTCAAATTCACAAGCCTGGAATCAAGAGCTGCATGCTACTATGACTTAGTCAGCTGGGTGCCCCAAGAATTTTTTTAAAGGTTTATTTTCTAAAAACACTCCTCCAATTTTAAATGCTGTGGCAAATTGTTAGGTTCTGTTACATTCATTTTTCAATGGTATTAGGAAACTATCATGCTGTGCACTTTTCAAGGGTACATTGTATTTGGGGATGATTGAAAGCTCTAGGTATCATGATTGTATAAAATCTGGTTGCATTTCTGTCTTTCAAAACTCACTGGGAAGAGATTTTGATTCTGGAATAATATTATGAAGGCTTTCATAACTCTTAATCAGCTCTCTGTGTTATGGGCTTGTTTTCCTAATATAATTTATACAATTTATGGTTAATTCTTTTTTCCATGCTTTCAAAAAGATTTTACTGAAGATTTTCAAATAGAGATGAAGCTCTTCAGCACACAGGCTCTATATAATATCTTCTATCTACAATCAAGGGTTTCTTCTTTAGTCCTATCTTTTGTCTTTCTTTAAACTCTTCCTTGGTCTTCCTGATATGGAACTAGCTACATCCCTGCTTCCTATAAACTGTAAGTGCTTGTGACTTTTGTCATTTTGTCATGATTAATATCATTAATAAGGAGAAATTTTCATAGCAAAAGAAAAAGTGGAATTTGCACATTTTGTTCTCAGTTATATGCTCTGTGCATTTGAGTAAACTCCAACTGTGTTCTTGGCTCATCTAACTTCAGTGGTCCCATGAATGAAGGTATTCTCAATTTATCTTTGTTCTTTTTCTTTGTTTTTTTTCCACAATATATTGTGAACCTATGAATATTCCCTTGAATTTGCTGACTTAACATATTCTTTTTCCACTAAACCTTATACAATTCCCTCTTCCAATATAATAGTCTCTCTTTTAATCAATACTTCCTAACTCAGTAGAGTGAATGATTCTTTAGGGATAGGTGAGAAAAGTATTCTATAAATGAAACATATGTTCAATTTTCCCTCTGATGTCATCCTTTTTACTCTGAGAAACTCTTCATCGTAGAAATGGCTCTAATTAAAACCAACCGTCCTTTTTACAAACAAGAAACAAGGTTAGTTAATATATTCCATGTTAAGAATAATGAATCAGTTGAAAGGAAAGTACATTTCTTTTATAGCATTTTCAATAACTGCTGTGATTAGTATTTTAAATACTTCATATGCTCTTTCATCTCAAAGAGAAAAAATTAAATACTATTCCTAAAAAGGCAAAGTTATGTTATCAAGAAAGTGAAAAGAGTGTACAGAATGGGAGAAAATATTTACAAATCATATATATGGTAAGGACTTAATATCTCCAAATATATAATGAACTCCCAAAATTCAACACAAAAAGAGAAACATCTTAATTAAAAAATGAACAGAAGATTTGAATAGATATTTCTCCAAAGAAGACATATAAATGGCCCATAAATACAGGAAAAGATGCTCAACTTTATTAGTCATTACAGAAATGCAAATCAAAACCACTATGACGTACTACTTCACACCCTCTAGAATGGCTATAATAATGTGGAGAAATTGGAACCCTCATACAATGCTGATGGAAATGTAAAATGTTACAGCCACTGTGGAAAATAGTTTGGTGTTTTTTTTTCAAAAAGTTCAACAAAATTACCATATGACTCAGCAATTCCACTTCTAGATATATAATCCAAAGAACTGAAATTTAGGGACTCAAGTAGATAAATGTATGCTAGTGTTAATTGCAGCCTTGTTCACAATAGCCAAATGTCCAAATGTTCACACACCTCAAATATCCATCAACAGATGAATATATAAAAAATGTGGTAATACACAGAACAGAATATTACTCATCCATTAAAAGGAATGAAGTTCTTATGCTATGACATGGATGAACCTTGAAAAGATATGCTTTGTGAAATAGGCTAAAGGAAAGGACAACTATTGTATGATTGCACTTACATAAAATTTCTAGAATAGGCAGATTCCTAGAGACAGAAAGTAGGTTGGAGGTTATCAGGGGATTGGGGAGAAGTGGGGGAGGAATAAGGAGTTATTACTTAATGGTTACAAAGTTTCCATTTTGGGAGATGAAAAAATTTTGGAAATACTTGTGACAGTTGCCCAACATTGTGAATATATTTAATGGCACTGAATTGTATACTTAAAAATGGCTAAAATGACTAATTTTGTTATATATATTTCACTGCAATTAAATTTTTTTTTAAATTTCAAAAAAAGTCAGTTATATTAAGGATGTGCTTCATTTATGGTGTGCTGGTAAAAACCAGTGTTTCTAGTTATTAACTCCAAAGAAACAACCTAAAATTTTTGTTCCTATATTCAAATTTTCCTTAGTGTTGGTATATGAAAACTACCTCTGAGAATTTTAAAAAAATATTATTTTCTTAGTACACCTATGAATATACCTAAAAAATCCAGAATTGGCACACTGATTTTCATTATAGGCACATGACACCAATGGCTAATTCAAAACCGTACATGATGAAATTATTTTAATTGATCAATTCCTATAGAATGGCTCATATTCTTTGTGCAGCTAAATAGTACTTAACAAGTCTCTATGGTTCCGGAGAGTCCCATAATTTATGTTAACTGGCTTAACTGAAGTAGTAATTCAAGTGGAAGTTTGAATATAAACTTTATAAGCTCTAATAGAAAACATCAAGTCTGAAGTGGCACTTGGGGATTTTTATCTTAGAGGAGGCACTAACATTTAGAGGCTTACTTTTAAGAAAAGTTGCAACAGCAACAATAATTAAAAGATAATTGAGGATTTGCCTCAATTTCTTTTTCAGACCAGAGAATTATTTTGGGAGCAAATAATGTTACAGTTTTTCAAGATTCTTTGGGTTAGCACAATGAAAATCAACAGGGCTTCATAAAATATAAAACTCTTACCTTGCTAGTCTATCAAAAATAATATCTTTATTTTGCAAAGAAAAATATTGAGAGTTGTTGGTTTGGATGCCCATTTTTCTGCATTTCTTCTGGTCCTGTGACTTCATACTGATCTGGTCCTACAGGATCACAAGAAGCCCTAGGAATGACATATTTCTTTCAATCTAATCCAGCCTGCCTAATCATTGTCAGCACCTGCTTAATGTCTTAAAATCTGAAGAGGATGAGAAAGATGGAGAAATGTTTGACTTAAGTACGGATAATTTTTGCCAGTGTCTTTTGCCGAATAGCAGGACAGATTGAAGGAAGACTGGTGCTGCAGTATTCCAGAGGTGTTCTTCAGCAGATTGGACACTTTATAGACTTCATAGACCCAGAATTGCTTCATGCTTCTAACAAGTATAAGGGACATTTTTTTCAGATGACATTTTTCATTTCATGTACTGATTTCATTCCTGGCTTTTATTTTTTTTCATATCCTTCATTTACACATCATTTTGATTATTCCAGGTATTAGTTGTATTTTAGCCTTTGAATTATATTTTGTTTATGCTACCTTAAAACGTTTTTGGAAAGAGGGAGGGAGGTTTTTATTTATGAAAGAAAAATAGCTATAGTTACCAAATGCTTACTATGTGTTAAAACTCTTTAAGCTTTTTACATGCTTTAGTGCTATTTAATTCTTACAACCCTACATAGTAGGTTACTATGATCTTCATTTCAAAAGAGGAAAATGAGGCATAAAAAAGGTTGACACATGCTGCTTTTATATGATGGAGCTAGAAGTCCTGACTCCACAGCTCATGCTGTACCATTACATCATATTTCTTTGTCTAGTATATTGACCATCTCTTTCTATGTTGTTATTACCACCTGGCTAATTGAATTCTCATTAATCATATTAATCATAGTTTATCCTATTTTATTCATTCACCGAACATGTGTCCAGATCCTATCTGTATAGTTGCTGACAAGACTATGGAGAATAGTAAGGTGAGAGTGGAATTTTTCCAGTGGGTAGATGAGTTAAAATTTCAGAGACAGATTTGCTCTGAAGCTAATGAAGCTTATGTATCATCTGCTTGGGAACTTTCCAAAATCTTGGGAGGAACCCAGGCCCCCTATATGACTGTGTTCACAAAGTCAGGAGTTTGGTAAATTTTTCAAAAATGAGATATTTTAACAGCAATTGATCAAGACTTACTCTGACTTCTCTGTCATACTTCTCATATCAGGAAACATTGAAATGCCCAGGGTTATTTTGGGGATCCAACTAAAAGGAAGTTGAGTTGAAAGCACATTTAATTTGCATTTTGTGGACTATATTTATGTGATTAGCAGTCACTTTTTTACATAATAAAGTTATTGCTAGCCATCCCATTATAGGAATTATCTCCAGGATACATTTGAAGTAGAAGCAATGAATTAGGCTTTTGGATTGTTTCATAACCTAACTAATGAAAAGGAATGCATCATATGGACACATCTGGAAAATATTTTAATATTTTAATTTGATATGAGGACTGAAACTGATGAAGATAACAATTCTAGGACAAACAGTTTAATAGGTATCACTAAGTCAATGAATATGTTAGGTTAGCCCCTAGGTGGGAAAACATGAAATGCTCTGAAATCATAGAACATACACAGGAATGACACTTGATAGAGGTTTTTCCAAATATGATAATAACTCAAAAAATATACATGACATGGCCAAAAACAAATTGTAAAGCTAAAAGAAAACATTCTCAGTTACTTTAATAAAATTTCAATCAGTCATTTTAGAGAAAGGTCTGAATCGTTTTTCTTAGTCACTACAGAATAATTATATTATAAAACCATTATCATATTCAAGAAGCGTTTAAAGTGTATGCAACCAAAAATGTAGGAAAAGCCTATTCTAACTGCATGTCAGGCAGTTAGCTAATAAAAATGTTATGCTACGTTGCTGGATTTCATCACACTTGCATTTGTCAGTATCTTAACATTTATAATTTGCTGTGACTTATTTTCTCATTCTAAATTAACATTTTCTTCTGTATCCAATTTTGTATTTAAAATACTATATTTTTTCTTGAGAAGGCCCCCGGTATGTATAAGCCTCACACAACTTGAATGTGTCCCAGAATCTCTGCATAGTATTATCAGTTTACAAAGTATCTTCCCATTTGTTTTTCAAAATTATTATACCTGTTTTTCTTTTCTTTTTTTTTTTTTAAAGATTTTATTTATTTATTTGACAGAGACAGCCAGCGAGAGAGGGAACACAGCAGGGGGAGTGGGAGAGGAAGAAGCAGGCTCCTAGAGGAGGAGCCTGATGTGGGGCTCGATCCCAGAACCCCGGGATCACGCCCTGAGCCGAAGGCAGACGCTTAACGACTGTGCCACCCAGGCGCCCCTATACCTGTTTTTCTTGATATGGAAAGGAAAACTTAAAAGGCTTCAGTGACTTGCTCATTTCCACTGAGGTCTGAAGTTCAACACCCAGAATTCAGGCATAAATTGCTTGATTCTACTGTTCTTTCCCCTACACCTCATTGCATACCATGCCTGAGATTTATTAACTAAAGCAAAATCTCCCAAATATGTATGACAAAATGAAAGGAATGCCAGATTTTGATGGATTGGCAGGACCTTGTAAGGAAAACTTATTTGAATTCCCATAAAGCAGTAAGGATCTTAATGAGCACTTAATAAAACAGTCTAAACTTTGACTTAACAAGTTTGGAGTTTATAAACATTTCAGGACGTTGCAAAGGGGCTTGCTTGTTAAGCAAATGAGAAGGGTCCATGAGGGGAAAAGGGAAGGAAGGATCAAAGAACAGAACAAGCTATTTTAAAGCACTTTGTTTTATTTTTATATGCCAAAGTTTTCCTGACCCCTTATTTTCTTTAGGCTTAACTGATTGCATTAGGTTTTAGAAAAATGTTGATGTACCAGACGAAATGATTTGTATAGTTTTCAAGCCATAATGGGTTTTTGTATACACACAGTGCTTCTCATTCATTGTTATGTCTCCAAATCCATCAAGTCATCACAACAACCTAGGAAATATTATTACTTATATAGCCTTTATTATACAACCAGGCACTAAGGTACTCTACTGTATACCAGGCACTAGGTATTTTACATATACTAACCCATGTGATAGTCACATTAACTCTTATAAAATTGGCATTATTATGATCATTCCCAGATGGAAATTGAGGCATGGAAAGGTTAAGTAACTTTTTCAAGGCCATGCAGCTAGTTAAACAGGACTCAATCTTAGACTTTGGTGTGTGAGCCCTTAACCAGGCATTATCCTATTCCCTTTATTATATCTGTGAGATGGATGATGCTGTTTGTAACATTTTACTTGGATGTATTTATTCAGTATGAAGGCTGTAGCTATATGTCATGTTCTATATGCAGTTGGTTCCTTTATTTTATCTTTATTTCTACTAAATTAGAAATTCTTTTGTCATAATTATAGGTTCTTGGAAATGGCAGCAAGTGTTTGTTGGCACTGTCATATAGTTTCAGATTTTCAGACTGCATATGGATCCAAAAATATGAAGAAATTTTCCACTGAAGTCTACTTTGAGTATTCTGGAAGATGCTAAGTAGGCAAGGTTAACATACATTAATCCTAAAAGCTTCAACTTGGGAGAAATAGGCAATGGTTCTCCAATCCACTCTTTAGGTAATGCTTCCCTTTGAAAGTATAACCCATACTCTGTTGCAGGATTTCTATTCAGATTACAAATAAGCCTGATTTCTTTCTCTGGCAAGCATTGAACTCTTGGCAGTCAAGTTTCTTGTCCCAACACTTGGTCTTAAGAAATCCTGATGTCCTTTCAGGTGCCTGGGGGGCTCAGTTGGTTGAGCATCCAGCTCTTGATTTCAGCTCAAGTTGTGATCTTGGGGTTGATGTCGAGCCTGGCACTGGGCTCTGTGTGGGGTGTGGAGCCTGCTTAGGATTCTTTCCCTCCCTCTGCCCTTCCCCTGCCACCCCTCTCTTTTTCTCCCTTCCCCCCCAAAATCCTGATATCCTCAACCTCAATATCAAAATTTTGTGTTTTGGCTGTAAGGTGATAATTTCAGGGCATTTAAAATAAAGGATTCTTTGAGGCACATAGCTAGAGCAAGTCACTTGAAATAAGAGGAACCATCTTTTCTGCTTTATCAATTCGTAAGCAATGCTTTTATATTGCTTATCTTTTCAAAACCTCATGTGTCCTTTCAACAACTAGTATTATTTAGGGGGGGAAGTAGTCCTGTTCTGTCTGCCAGTTTCTCTGTACAGCTCACTGAGAAAGTCATACTAGTGAAGCCTTCTTTCACCTCCCAGTGTACTTACCATAACCCCTACCTCATTACAAAACTCCCTCTCCCTCTGCCCTGCTTTATTTATATCTATGGTGTTTATCATTTTCTAAAATATTAAGTTGAACTACATGAAATTGTCATTTCTGTAGGACAAAAACTATCAAATATCAACTATCAAATTCAGTTATTTATTTGGTTTATTGTCTGTCCTCCTCTCCACCAACACACGCACCAAAATGAGGCAGATTATTTTGTCTGCTTCATCACTATATATTCCCAACCCCATAGTCAGTGCCTGTCAGATACAATAAAAGTTCATTGAATCAATTAGAACATATTTGAATTTTGAATCATTTCCTTCAATACTGAGTCAATGAGGAGGTATGTTGGTGACTGTCAACAGTTCTCTATGAATGAAGCAGTATGTGGCCTGGCTTCTGCGTGCAGTTTCTTTATTTGTCCAGCAATACTCCTGCTTCTTGTACACACACACACACACACACACACAGCTTGCACTACCAGTTCTGATCTAAGTGCACATTTTCTTACAATGAGCATGTGACAGCACTTGCTTCTCCACATTGTGTATAACTGATATCAAATGACATCTAATAGTGCCATTTGATAAAGGAATTTATCTTGAGCTCATTTTGCTTTTCTGGTGACTGTTATACTAATTAACTTTATAGCTCATTTAGCAAGTGTCTCAGTAATAAAGAATGTCTACCCCTTTTTCTATGAGCAGTAAAACTATGAAGAATGCCTCTGTGGTTTTGGTTACATCCCCCTAAATTGATTAACAAAGTTAACAAAAGTTGATAACAAAGTTAATCAATTTCATGCTTGAAACATATATTATGCATTCATTCTGGTAATATGTAATTGATTTACTGTGTCTGAAAATGAGAGAGCTTCTTTATCTCATTATTATTTCACATGGTCTCATAGCAGACAATACAACATATCAGAAGATGCAACTTCTACCCAAGTGACTAGTGTCTCTTGGCCAACAAAGTCTACTTTTTAGGTATTTGTAGCAGTGTTATTTGCAAATAATCATTATACTCATAGAATCTTTGTCAGAACAACAAACATTCAATTTCTACATTTGTCCTGGATAACACTATAACATATATATATATATTATATATATGTATATATACATATATATATATAATATGTATATGTCTATATATGAATACGTATATATAATACATATAATAAATATATGATGTTATTCTGAACTGAAACCTTCCTTTACCCTTTCTGTCATTACTTTTATGCTTTCTGAATTATTGTGAGTTACTGATGTATTTTTGTAGATACAACACACTATAACAATTTAAAATCCCTGCTTTATATTAATGATGTGAGAATTCACTAGCTGAGACTAATTCACCTTGTTAACTTTGATTGTAGTGATCCTTGCTGCTCCTGAACATTATTTGAGGAAATGATGATTAAGAAGCAACAATATTTTGGGGATGCTAATAATTAATCTTGGGACCTGGGTAGCTCAGTTGGTTAAGCTTCTGCCTTTGGCTCAGGTCATGATATCAGGGTCTGTGATCGAGCTCAGCCGGTGTCTGCTTCTCCCTCTCCTCTACTCCTCTCCCCTCTCTCTCAAATAAATAAATAAAACCTTAAAAAATTAATCTTGCATTTCACATTTATGAAACTTCCAAACCACCTTTGAACCACTTGATAATGTACAGGTAGTGGTGTGCTGGTATCTGTTTAACAACAGGCTCTCTGGAGAAGAAGGCCTTTGATTTGTAGCATTTGCCGAATTTTGTGGTGTAAATACTCCTGCTATGACCAATTTCAAGCTACTACAAGCTTTCAGAATTCCTGAATGCTTAACAGTTGGTTCTTACAAAATCAAAGCCTGGTCCAGCATCCATTGCAGGGGCCATGCATCAATCTTGAAAATCCCTAGTCAAAGAGAGAAAAGTGGTTAACTACTCTGAATTTAAAACTGGATTAAATTGTAAGAATTCCTTTACTTCCATTTAGTCTGGTAGCTTAGAACTGGCTTATTAGATGCAACTAATTATAGTTCAGCAGGGATCCAAATTTTGAAACCAAAGGAAAACTTTATTTTTATAGCCTAACTTTATTAAATATGTGAATTTAAATTGGAAAGTGACTACAGCTTAAATACTTAAACCAAACTGGGCCACAGATTTATTTGAATCTGTGAAAAATCAGTATGTAGTGAGTTTAGTTTTATCCCTCATAAAAAGGGATGTCCAAGTTCTAACCTCTTCCTTCCTCTCCCCATACCTGTAAATATGACCCTATTTGGAAATAAGATCCTTGCAGTTGTAATCAAGTTAAGGATCTCAAGGTGACATGATATGGATTTAGAGTCAGTCCTAAAGCCAATGACTCATGTCCTTATAGGAGGTAGGACACAGAAACGCAGACACAGTGAAGGGAAGGGCATGTGAATGCGAAGTTAGAGATTGGAATGCTGTTGCCACAAACCAAAGAACACCAGGAGTTGGAAGCAGAAAGGAAGGATTCTCCTGTAGGGGCTTCCAGGGAGCATAGCCCTGCCAGGTTTTTGATTTCAGACTTCTAGTCTCCGGAACTGTGAGAAAATAAATCTCTGTTACTTTAAGACACCAAGTTTATGATAATTTGTTATGCAGCCTGAGAAGACTAATACATAGTATATCAAATTAGTAAAACAAGGAAAAAATACTGTTTGGCTCGTTTCAATTTTCAGCTGTTACACAAAAGCTCAATTTTTTAAATGTATTTTTATTGCACATAAGAGCTCTATTTCTATCACTATTAATTTAAATACAAAATTATTTTATTGATGAAAACTAGACATTAAATAGGATTTCTTATAATTTTTAAGACTTTCTATAACTATTAAGATAATCATTTATGAGTACCATAACTAACTAATGAGTACCATAACTAGTTTATTTAAAAAACTAAATATTAACAAAATCAAATAAATGCCTAAAGACATTAAGCAGGTAATTTAAGTGAGTGGATTTGGCTGGATTTGGCACACAATAGTGTATGAAGTGGACTCTAGGACCTAGAGTATTCATGTTGCACATAAAGAAGAACTTAGCTATTCAACTCTATCTGCTTGTTACCAGTGGAAATGTGAGTTGCCAGATCCTCAAGTTTTTCTGAGGCAAGGAGTCTAGATTTTTATGTGATAGTCCTGAAGTTTTATATATTGTCTCAAAAAGTAAAACAAAAAACAAAACTTAAAAAAAAAAACAGGAAAAGGAAAAAGGAGGACAGAAGAGGAAAAAAAGACTAGCTATCTGCTTTTGGACAAATCTGTGAACTTACGCTTTACACAATAACTTGTGTGTCGAAAAATTTGTGTAAATTTAATTGTGGCATCATTTTTTTTAAATGCCTTTAATTGGCAATGCTTCGCAATGGAATAGGTTTAAAAGTCTGTCTTTTCCTCTTGGTCAAAGAGGTCAAATAGTCAATGATCTACGGAGAGAAAAATCTTAAATGTCTGGGAACTCATTTTCTAAAAAATTTTAAGGTAAAAATTTTCAGATAATGAAAGTCTTTTATATTGCAAAAAGTACCTAATTTATTTTGCAATTTTGGCTTTTCATGTATTACATTTTGAGACCAGACTGTTTCTATAATAAAAATTGTTATTTTATAAAGGACTTTGACCTCTTGTCTCGTGTTTGAAACCTGTAACTTTCAGAACTAGTTATTGTGTCTTAAAAATTTCAACCATCCCAGTTGAAAAAAAGTTTATTTTTTCACTTCTAAACCTACATTTAGGAGATGTATTTTTAGCTGTGGGGATAAAGGTGAAGTGGTTTGCTCTGTTGGTGTCATGCTGTCTTTAAACTTTATGAAAAGAAGGAATTAGGAACAACTTCTGGACAATGTACTGCAGCACATAGCAGCTGAGGTTAATTTATTTTGATTCTTTTTTGCTACTTACTGTGAAGTTACAATGGATGGGTGACAGTTTACATTACCCAGAGGCATAGCCCTCAGCAGAAGACTGAAGACATTGTCACAGGAGCTGTAGGTCAGTGGTCTGGGTGCAGAGGCTTTGAAAGGGTGCACAGAAGTGTGCCAGAGTCAGACAAGACCTGACTGCAAACGGAGCAGACGGATGAGGTAGGACATCATACAGGCAAATGAGAGAAGCATTCTTACTGAACAAAGACGATGAAGGAAAGACATCTGTGCACGATGGAGCAAGATGGTAGGGGCTATAGTGAAGACTAGTTTAAAAGAATTTAAATAAGTATGGCCAATTGGCAGGAATATTTTATTTACAAATTTAAATAAATATAGCCATTGGGAGAAATTAAGCCTTATTCTTTGGAGTTTTCTGAGGAAGCAAATGGATTTATGGAAAATGAGTTACCCTAAGATTGTGAGGTGAAAGACAAACATTTGCTATAGATAGAGAGATGGCTTGGGCCAAATTCTGGAGGAGGAATAGGTGAATATTTTTCTGAATAGAAAAAGATATAGTAAGTTTTCTTCTTCAGAAAACTTGTCTTATTCGACATTTTCACATTAAGAGATAAAAAGTAACTGAAAGGAGGAGGACAGTGTAAATACCCATTTTGCATTTGACCTTGTGTTATTTATGAATTGAATATCCTGGTCAATGGATATATATCCTAACATATCTGTTTGTGTGGGCAAAAAAATAGCAGATGACTTTCCTCCCCTACTTTACTATTCCAATTAATTTTTTTAAATTATCAGCAAAACAATATGTGTACCTAGTCTAAAAAGCTTCTAATAATAGCTGTTCCTGACTCAACTCTTCTTTCTTATCCTGCTTAAATGGTAGCCATCTTCTGTGCATCTATCTGTGTCCCTCTGGTGTTACTTTAAAACATTTAAAATTATTTAAATTATTTAAAATTATTCTGCTATTCTTGATTGATCAGTTTTAGACATTTTTAGTGTTAGACATCATAATGTAGATCAGGCTTCTGTGTCTCTTACCACACACTCTACTTTTCTTTTGTTTTTTTTAATGGAAGTTGCCCTAATTCTAGGGTAAAGCAATTGTCCGTTTGCATCTGGGATATTATATACATGTCTAGTAAATGGACCTCAAGAAAAAGACAACTAAAATGATCTGAAGGGTAGAGGTATGCTGCTTGTAGACTGACCAACAAGATCTCTTTAGGGAGAACAGACCAAGGCTGATACTGGATATGATTAATATTTAAAAATATATAAACACCATGTATAATGTATACACAGACTTCTTCATTGACTTTTGAAATTCTAGGAAGTAATTTTGAATAAACATAAGTACTTTATTCTGAAAGTGCAATTTTTTTAGAAGAGAACGAGCCTACTTTACATAGGTGCTCAGTTTATACACTTAGAAGAAGACCTTATTTTATAGCTGGAATAGAGAGCTGTGTGGGGGGCATATGTGTGTGTTTGTGTTTTGTCTTGTCTTTATTAAAGACAGAGTTCACATTAAAGAGCCATTAAAACTTAATTGAATTGAAAATTTTACCAGCATTTGTTAAATTTGCCATGCCTTAAAATGTGTATTATCTGGGATTTTGCATGAGGATATAAAATAGTTTCATAAGTATAACAAAATAAATAATACATTTCCTGAACTGAAGAATAAGGCATAATTTTCTTCTTACATGTACACCTGCAAACCCTAAATAGTGTTGGTTCTATGATTTGGTTGTCTTGGGAGACAAATAATGAAATCTCATTTTAGCCTGAGTTTAGACATCCATAAAGAATTTTTGTTTTGCAAAGATAAATAGGGCTTGTTATCATTTTACTTAAAAATAAAATATTTTCTTCTGGCAAAGTCCACCTCAAAAGGTGTTTCCATAGAAACCCAAGAAGAAAAATGGGAACATCACTTTAGCTCTGCTCAGAATGATCTACAGTACCCAGAGATTTATTTTATTTTTTATTTGTTAAAAGTTTTTTTTATCGAAGTATTGTTCACACATAATGTTACCTTAGTTTCAGGTGTACACCACAGTGATTTGACATTTCTATCCTTTATGCTGTGCTCACCGCAATTGTAGCTACCATGTCACCATACAATGCTCGTATAATGCCATCGGTTATTCCCTGTGACGTACCTTTTATCCCCATGACTTATTCATAAGTCATAACTGGAAGCCTGTATCTCCCATTCTCCTTTACCCATTTTGCCACTCTGCTCCCCCATGGCAACCAGCATTTTGTTCTCTGTATTTATGTGTCTATTTCTACTTTTTGTTTATTTGTTTTATTTTTTATATTTCACATATAGGTGAAATCATACAGTATTTGTCTTACTCTGTCAGGCTTATTTCACTTAATATAATGTCCTCTAGGTTTATCCAGTTGTCACAAATACAAGATCTCATTCTTCTTTTTTTTTTGCTGGATGATATTCCATTGTTTCTATATACCATATTTTCTTTACCCATTCATCTATGGATGGACACAGGTTGTTTTCATATCTTGCCTATTGTAAATAATGTTGAAATAAACATAGGGGTATGTATGTCTTCCTGAATTAGTGTTTTAATTTTCTTTGGGTAAATAACCACTAATGGAATTACTGGGTCATATGGTATTTCTATTTTTAGTTTTTTGAAGAACCCCATACTGTTTTCCACAGTGGCTACACCAGTTTACATTTCCGCTGACAGTGCAGGAGGGTTCCTTTTTCTCCACATCCTCACCAACACTTGTTATTTCTTATCTTTTTGATTCTAGCCATTCTGACAGATGTGAGGTGATATCTCATTGTAGTTTTGATTTGCATTTTCCTAATGATTAATGATGTTGAGCATCTTGCAGTGCCCAAAGATTTAAACTTGGCTTAAAATAATATTACTTATGGTCATTACCATAGATATATGGTCATTACCATTGGTTGTTAGTAAAAGCAATTTATCTGTTATATATACACTTCCTAAATAGTTGATTTATTCCTCTTACCATTTGGAGATTGGGGTTATTTTCACTTACTATCATCATTAGGATGGAAGAAACTCTGATTTATGCAATAGCTGCAGCTGTCTCCACAGTTTTAGAAGCTAGGGGGAAAAGATGTACTACTTTTTTTTTTTTTATAACTCTTTCACCTTTCTTCTTATTCTGGTTGAGGTACACCCTGAGAATTAAGAAAAAGCAATTTATATTACTGTTTATATTGTACATCAAGGATTGTAAATAATTTTATTCCATGAACCAACCTTGAGCTAGGTATGGTGCTGTTAGGAATATTGTACAAGAAACCTTGCCTAACAAGTGAGAGTGATGAGTTTGATTAGCAATGTCTGCCAGGAATTCAGAATGGAGAAGTGACAGCCTGCAGACTATATATTTACTATCCCTGAAGTTCTAGATTCATGAATGTATTCAACAGACTCATTTTCAGCATTCATCGGTTCACTCTAATTTGTATTATAGCTCAGTCTCAGTTTAAGTTTCTGTTTAATATGATAATTAGAAATATTTTTGGAGAATAAGAACTTCAAGAAACTTTTCAGATCTGAAATGAAATTTTAGATTTTTCTTCTCTTTTATCAAAAGCCTAAATAATTCCAGTTGTCTTCTCACCAAGTTGATCTTTAGAAAGGAGAAGGGATAAAGAAGTAATGAGGAATTCCTAGCTAATGCAATAAGACAAGAAAAAGAAATAAAAGGCGTATAGTTTGGGAAGGAAGCATAAAACTATCATTGTTCACAGGTGATATGATCATCTATGCAGAAAATCCAAAAGAATTGACCAAAAAAACCCCTCTTGGAGCTAATAAACAATTATAGCAAGGTCGTGGGAATACAAGGTTAATATACAAAAGTCGATTGCTTTCTTATGTACCAGCAATGAACAAATTCTCAAATGTAGAATTTGAAATTAAAAACACAATGCCGGAGTCCAAGATGGCGGAGGAGCAGGAGGCTTAAATTTTGTCTGGTCCCAGGAATTCAGCTAGATAGCTATCAGACCATTTTGAACACCTACATATTCAACTGGAGAATGAAGAAAAGAATGGCAGCAACTCTATGAACAGAAGCGACCACTTTCTGCAAGGAACCCAGTTTAAAACAGGAGTTGAGCTCCAGCTCGGCGTTCCAAGATGGCGGAAGAGCAGGAGACCTAAAGTTCGTCTGGTCCCAGGAATTCAGCGAGAGAGCTACCAAACCATTCTGAGTACCTATGAACGCAACTGGAGAACAAAGAAAAGAGTAGCAGAAACTCTATGAAGAGAAAAGCGACCACTTTCTGCAAGGAGGAGAAAAGATGGTGGAGGAGTAGGCGACCCTTTCTCAGCTGGTCCCAAGTCGAGCTGGATATCTACCAGACCATCCTGAACACCCACTGAATCAGTCTGAGATGCAGGAAGATACACCTGGATCTCTACAAACGAACATCTCCAGTGCTAAGTATTGAGGTAAGAAATGGGGAGCTATGAACCTGCGCACAGATATAGGAAAATAAACAGAAGGGGGAGGGAGCCTCCGTGCTCGGGCACCGGGGAAGCAGTAGCCACTTGTGCTGGGGAGCAGGCTGACTCACGGACCGGCACCCATGAGAGAGCAGACTGAACCTGGGAACGTGCGTGACCAGACTGAAAACTAGAGCTCCGGAGCCCTCACTGGAACTGGATTAAATCCAGGAGCTCGGGAGCGTGCACATGTCCAAACTGAAAACCAGAGCTCTGGAGCGTACACTCGAACTAGACTGAAACCGAGAGCTCAGGAGTGCGCACCACCAGACTGAAAACCAGTGCTCCAGAGCACACGCGAACCATACTGAAACAGGGAGCTCGGGAGCTTGGGAGCGTGCATGGGAGGTGGGGGGGGGGGGCGGCTGGTGGTGTTAGAAGCACAAAGGACAGAGATGCGACGAACCTGGAAGTCAGGGCTGGGACACAGGCTGTGGGGCGCACATCCCGGGTCACTGCAGGGTTTTTAGCAGCACTGATAGAAACACTGCTCTGACTCTCAGAAGACGCACAGAAAACCGCCAGGGAAAGCCACCAGAGAATAAAAGCCCGAAAATACCGGCTCACAGTGTGCCCAGCCCCATACCCCCTCTCAGGGAATGGGGCAACGCTACCCAAACAGGGTTTCCTGAATATCAGCACGGCAGACCCCTTGCCCTAAGGCAGGCTGAAAAATCAGGAAGCCAACATCCCTAAGGTCCCTATAAAACAAGTGCACACTGCCTGTGTCCTGGTCAATAACTTGGGCTCTGGGCATCCCCACAACCTCTCCTCATCAGAATGATGAGAAGGAGAATGCCCTCCAGCAAAGAAAAGATAATGAGTCTGTGGCCTCTGCCACAGAACTGATGGATATGGATATAACCAAATTGTCAGAAATGGAGTTCAGAGTAACAATGGTCAAGATCATGTTTAGGCTTGAAAAAACTATTAATGAAAATATTAACGAGAATATAGAATCTCTAAGGGCAGAAATGAGAGCGAGTCTGGCAGAAATTAAAAATGCTATGAATCAAATGGAGTCTAAACTAGACGCTCTGACAGCCAGGGTAAATGAGGCAGAAGAACGAATTAGTGAATTGGAGGATGCGATGGTACAAGAGAAAGTTAAAACAGAAACTTGCCTCAAAAAAAAAATCCAATCTCAAGAATGTAGATTATGGGAGATTACTGACTCAATGAAACGTTCCAGTGTCAGAATCATCGGCATTCCTGAGGGGGTGGAGAAAGAGAGAGGTCTAGAAGAGATATTTGAACAAATTGTAGCTGAGAACTTCCCTAATCTGGCAAAGGAAACAAGCATTCATGTCCAGGAAGCAGAGAGGACCCCTCCCAAAGTCAATGAGAACACACCTACACCACATCACGTCATAGTGCAATTAGCAAATATTAGATCCAAGGATACAGTATTGAAAGTGGCCAGGGGGAAGAAAATCCTTATGTACAGAGGGAAAAATATCAGAATAATGTCAGACCTGTCTACAGAGACCTGGCAGGCTAGGAAGGGTTGGCAGGGAATTTTCAAAGCTCTATCTGAGAAGAACATGCAGCCAAGGATCCTTTATCCAGCAAGGCTGTCATTCAGAATCGATGGAGAGATAAGGACCTTCCAGGATAGGCAGAAACTGAAGGAATTTGTAACCACCAAACCAGCCCTACAGGAGATATTAAGGGGAGTTCTATAAAAGTAAAAAGGCCCCAAGAGTGATACAGAACAGAAATTTACAATCTATAGAAACAAAGACTTCACAGGAAACATGACATTATTAAAATCATATCTCTCAATAATCACTCTCAATGTGAATGGCCTAAATGCTCCCATAAAACACCACAGGGTTGCAGATTGGATAAAAAGACATGGCCCATCCATTTGCTGTCTGCAAGAGACTCATTTTGAACCTAAAGATACATCCAGACTGAAAGTGAAGGGATGGAAAAACATTTTTCATGCCAACAGACCTCAAAAGAAAGCTGGGGTAGCAATTCTCATATCAGACAGATTAGATTTTAGACTAAAGACCGTAGTGAGAGATACAGAAGGACACTATATTATTCTTAAAGGATGTATCCAACAAGTGGATATGACAATTATAAATATCTACGCCCCCAACAGGGGAGCAGCTAGATACATAAGCCAACTCTATTTTTTTTTTAAGATTTTATTTATTTATTTGACAGACAGCCAGCGAGAGACAGAACACAGCAGGGGAGTGGGAGAGGAAGAAACATGCTCCCAGCGGAGGAGCCCGACATGGGACTTGATCCCGGAACGCTGGGATCATGCCCTGAGCCAAAGGCAGATGCTTAAGGACTGCGCCACCCAGGCGCCCCCATATGCTAACTCTTAACCAGAATAAAGAGACACATAGATAATAATACATTAACAGTAGGGGACCTCAACACTCCACTCTCACCAATAGACAGATCACCTAAGCAGAAAATCAACAAAGAATCAAGAGCTTTGAAAGACACACTGTAACAGATGGACCTCATAGCTATATATAGACCATTACACCCCAGAACAACAGAATACTCTTTCTTTTCGAATGCACATGGAACTTTCTCCAGAATAGACCATATACTGGGTCACAAAACAGGTCTCAACTGATACCAAAAGACTGAGATTATTCCCTGCATATTCTCAGACCACAATGCTTTGAAACTGGAACTCAATCACAAGGAAAAATTTGGAAGAAACTCGAACACTTGGAAACTAAGAACCATCCTGCTCAAAAATGATTGGGTAAACCAGGAAATTAAAAATCAGTTTAAACAATTTCTGGAGACCAATGAGAATGAAAACACATCGGTCCAAAACCTGTGGGACACTGCAAAGGCGGTCCTAAGGGGAAAATACAAAGCCATCCAAGCCTCACTTAAAAGAATAGAAAATCTAAAATGCAGTTTTTATACTCTCACCTCAAGAAGCTGGAGCTGGAACAGAATAGGCCTAACCCACGCCCAACAAGGCAGGTGATAAAGATTAGAGCAGAGATCAATGAATTAGAAACCAGGAGCACAGTAGAGCAGATCAACAGAACTAGAAGCTGGTTCTTTGAAAGAATAAATAAGATTGATAAACCACTGGCCAGACTTATTCAAAAGAATAGAGAAAGGACCCAAATTAATAAAATTATGAATGAAAGGGGAGAGATCACAAACAACACCAATGAAATAGGAAGGATCATTAGAAACTTTTATCAACAGCTTTATGCCAATAAATTAAACAACCTGGAAGAAATGGATGCCTTTCTGGAAACCTATAAACTACCAAGACTGAAACAGGAAGAAATTGATTATTTAAACAGAAAGAATAATTATGAAGAGATTGAAGCAGTGATCAAAAACCTCCTTAAAAACAAGAGTCCAGGGCCTGACGGATTCCCCGGGGAATTCTACCAAATATTCAAAGAAGAAATAATACCTATTCTCCTAAAGCTGTTTCAAAAAATAGAAACAGAAGGAAAACTACCAAACTCATTCTATGAGGCCAATATTACCTTGATCCTCAAACCAGGTAAAGACCCCATCAAAAAGGAGAATTACAGACCGATTTCCCTGATGAATATGGATGCCAAAATTCTCAACAAGATCCTAGCTAATAGGATCCAAAAGTACATTAAAAGGATTATCCATCAAGACCAAGTGGGATTCATTCCTGGGATGCAAGGGTGGTTCAACATTCACAAATCGATCAGTGTGATAGATCTTATCAACAAGAAAACAGTCAAGAACCATATGATCCCTCAATTGATGCAGAAAAAGCACTTGACAAAATACAGCATCCTTTCCTGATTAAAATCCTTCAGAGTGTAGGGATAGAGGGTACATTCCTCAATTTCATAAAAACCATCTAGGAAAAGCCTACAGCGAATATCATTCTCAACAGGGAAAAGCTGAAAGCCTTTCCCTTAAGATCAGGAACACGACAAGGATGCCCACTCTCACCATTATTATCAACACAGTACTAGAAGTCATTGCAACAGCAATCAGACAACAAAAAGGGATAAAAGGTATCGAAATCAGCAAAAAAGAAGTCAAATTGTCTCTCTTCACAGATGACATGATACTCTATATGGAAAACCCAAAAGAATCCACCCCTAAACTACTAGAAGTTATAGAGCAATTCAGTAATGTGGCAGGATACAAAATCAGTGCTCAGAAATCAGTTGCATTTCTATACACAAACAATGACACTGAAGAAAGAGAAATTAGGGAATCCATTCCATTTACAATAACACCAAAAATCATACGTTATCTCGGTATTAACTTAAACAGATGTAAAGGATCTATATTCTAGAAACTACAAATCACTCTTTTTTTAAAAAAAGATTTTATTTATTTGACAGAGAGAGACAGCCAGCAAGAGAGGGAACACAAGCAGGGGGAGTGGGAGAGGAAGAAGCAGGCTCCCAGAGGAGGAGCCTGATGTGGGGCTCGATCCCATAAGGCCGGGATCACGCCCTGAGCCGAAGGCAGACACTTAACCGCTGTGCCACCCAGGCGCCCCTAAAAACTACAAATCACTCTTGAAAGACATTGAAGAAGGCACAAAAAGATGGAAAAATATTCCATGCTCATGGATCAGAAGAATAAACATAGTTAAAATGTCTATGCTACCCAGAGCAATCTACACTTTCAATGCTATCCCAATCAAAATACCAATGACATTTTTCAAAGAACTGGAACAAACAGCCCTTAAATTTGTGTGGAACCAGAAAAGGCCCCGAATCTCCAAGGAATTGTTGAAAAGGAAAAACAAAGCTGGGGGCATCACGTTGCCGGATTTCAAGCTATACTACAAAGCTGTGATCACAAAGACAGCATGGTACTGGCACAAAAACAGACACATAGACCAATGGAACAGAATAGAAAACCCAGAAATGGACCCTCGGCTCTTTGGGCAACTAATCTTTGACAAAGCAGGAAAAAACATCCAGTGGAAAAAAGACCGTCTGTTCAGTAAATGGTGCTGGGAAAGTTGGACAGCTATATGCAAAAGAATGAAACTTGACCACTCTCTCACACCATACACAAAGATAAACTCCAAATGGATGAAAGACCTTGTTGTGAGACAGGAATCCATCAAAATCCTAGAGGAGAACAACAACTTTTTTCATGACACATCTCCAAAGACAAGAGAAACAAAAGAAAAAATGAACTTGTGGGACTTCAGAAAGATAAAAAGCTTCTGCACAGCCAAGGAAACAGTCAAAAAAACTAAGAGGCAGCCCACAGAATGGGAGAATATATTTGCAAATGACACTATAGATAAAAGACTGGTATCCAAGATCTACAAAGAACTTCTCTAACTCAATACACGTGAAACAATTAATCAAATCAATAAATGGGCAGAAGATATGAATAGACCGTTTTCCAGTGAAGACATACAAATGGCTAATAGACACATGAAAAAATGTTCAAAATCATCAGCCATCAGGGAAATTCAAATCAAAACCACCTTGAGATACCATCTTATACCAGTTAGAATGGCAAAAATGGACAAGGCAGGAAACAACAAATGTTGGAGAGGATGTAGAGAAAGGGGATCCGTCTTACCCTGTTGGTGGGAATGCAGGTTGGTACAGCCACTCTGGAAAACAGTGTGGAGGTCCCTTAAAAAGTTAAAAATAGAGCTACCCTATGA